>NW_008681239.1:18125-21837 GCF_000695815.1 Acanthisitta chloris | reverse complement strand
ACGATCCCATTAGGATCGTTTCACTCTCTTTCTGTAAAGCAGCTATTTCATCCTGAACCTAGTAATTATTTGTGCATTGTGATTATACTCATTAGGCAATGAAAATATATCTATGATGGAATCCCCAGACAACCAGGTAAACACTTACAACACAACCTTCCCTTGTTGTATGTATCATACAACTCCTCTCACTGCTCTATTTTGGATACACATCACTTACACAAAGCTTTTGTATATTTACCTTCAATGTCAAACTTTATAACTACCAGCAGCACACTCTTACAGTGATGCTAAGAGGGGACAGTTTGTTTCAGTCACCAAACACTTGGTATATGCTGTTGCAACATCAGCATCCTCTCCCCAGGAGGCTTTTAATTGCCTCGACACTCATTTTTCTGCACTCAGGTCCTGAGGGTGATATGGGAACTCATCCTTCCTCTGCAAATAACTGGAGGGAAGACGTCTGCCACCTCTTCCTGTTCCTCTGCAAATAACTGGAGGGAAGACATCTGCCACCTCTTCCCAAGTGTGTACATCCCCCCCAGCAGCCCATGACTTGCTCTTCTGCTGAGAGGAGTGTTTGCAATTTGTTTCTGATTCAGGCCATCTGGACAAGGAGTCAGCACTTTTGCTGTTCGTGTTCAGGCACATACATGGATATTAAATCAGAGGAGCAGCTTTTCCAATCTCCTGACAAGCAGCTTCGAGAGGTCCTGACTCCAAAGCACAATTTACAGGGACTTCTCGTAACGAATTTACTCCTCTATGACTATTTGGATAATATCCTGGAGAGTTCATCCCTGAAGAACTCCCCACTGGATGGCTTATGAGCTTTTCTCTAAAGATGTGATTATTGCTATAACAAGCACAACTTCTCAAGTCCTTTCTACATTCTCATCAATACCATCCTAGGTCTGTAAGTGCAAGTGTCTGGGTTCATTTTGAAAGAGGTTTCTCGTGAAATGCATTTGCTTTTTACTCATCTGCTGGATCAGCACACTACTGCCTGCATCATTTTCCAATCAAAAACAATCAAAAAAGTGTCTCCTTCTTAAAGGAAAAAATACCTGGATTGTTCTGCCCCTGTTTTCTTGTGCTGCAAAGACAAAGCCAAGGGAACACCTCTCTCAACTGCTTAGGCAATTGTGACTATTTTATTATTTCCTGCTTGTGAGAAATAGTCAACAAACAGGAATGACTTCCTGCTGGAGGCCTATAAGGAAGTTCACAAGCTAATTCCTCCTCACATTTCAAAGCAAATCACTCCCACTTCCTTTTCTAGAGCATTATGAGGACAGGTACCTACTCTCCAAAGACCTTTTAGGAAGGATGACTTGATCATTGCAAACTCACTGTCTAAAAATAATTTGCTTCACCCAGTCACATCTTCCAAAGGAATTTCCACATAGTCAGCTATGAGACATCTCTTCCAGCAACTATTGTGGAATAATTACTTGCCATAATCAAGTCAAAAGCAGTTATCACTTTCCACTAATACACAGAGTACAACTTGAGAAGCCAAGTTTTCCTCACTTCCTTTCCTCATGCAATTCAACTTTGCTTCTCTCTTTGTCTTAAATCACCTGTTGAAGCATAGAATCATAGAATCAACCTGGTTGGGAAAGATCTCCAAGATCATCAAGTTCTAGACCATGGCACTAAGTGCCACATCCAGTCTCAGCTTGAAAACCTCCAGGGATGGGGAATCCACCACCTCCCTGGGCAGCACATTCCAATGTCTGGTCAGTCTCTCTGTAAAAAATCTCTTCCCAATACCCAACCTAACCCTCCCCTGGCAGAGCTTGAGTCTGTGCCCTCTTGTCCTGCTGCTGGTTGCCTGGGAGAAGAGACCAACCCCCACCTGACTCCAACCTCCTGTCAGGGAGTTGTAGAGGCCTCTGAGAGGTGAAATATCACAGAAAAAGTACTTCTGAAAAATTCTGGAAAAAAAAAAAAAAGGCATATCATAATAATTAATCATTTTGCAGGGATGAAATCACAGTTCATTGATACATCCTCATCAGGAAAATCTTCCGTTGTGACATGTAAATGTTGCCATTATTTCAACTTGAGTTTCCTTGAAAGTCATGCAAACCCCATTCCTCATGCAGATAGCTTGTAGCTGCTCTCCATAGAATTGTAAATAAATGGCTGATGATATACAGAACATTGAGTGTAAAATGCATTTTTTTATATCAGTGTTCTCATCAGAATAGTGAGTGACAGCCCATTGCTTTTTCTCATATCTCTGCTGTATGAGGAGCATGGTAAAATATCTCCTAGTTATAGAGCTGAATCAGAGCTTGATGCTGTTACATGCTGAAAAGTGATGGTACTCCTTTGGGATGTTTCCTTGGCTTTGTCACTTTCCAGATTGTATAAACAAAAATCTCTGCCTCAGCTGGAGTGTTTGCTGTCACTGTTGTGCAGATTTTGTCCTTCCCACCAGCAATCACTCCGGAAAAAAATTCTGAATATCTCTTCCAAAATATAATTCACATTCTTTTGAGTGCACCAGAACAATTCTCTAGTGTAGGCAAATTTTCAGTCTTCAACTGTACACACAAAAAAAGGCAGAAAGACTGAGACTTTGAAATACAAACAAAGCACTCGACCCCTGTGGTAAAAACAAACCCCTTTTGTACAGCCAAACAAGAGAAGCTCTGTGATTTTGTTAGGGAAACATGGCACACAGGTTTGGAAGGAACGAAGCTGGTGTGTTTTGCCAGGCACAGTTGCCCCCTGGAATTCCTTGTCCAGAAGAACCAAATGCAAGGGACCAGGGCTGGTGCAGGGCTCAGGGCAGTGAGCTCTGGGACAGACAGACATTAAACATCACTAAACACAGACCACAGCTGGCTCAGAAAATTCCCTAAATGGAAAATGCTCAGAAAGTGAGAGATTCCTCGCAGGAAGTATCGTTCTTGCTTTTCCCACTTCTCCTTAGGTGCGTGCTGTGGTCACTGTTGGAGACAAATCTCTCTGGAGATGGGTTTGACAGGCCCTGCCTGAACCAATCCCACCACCATTTCTATCACCTTCCTTTTCTTCTTCAGTGAAAGAAAAAATATTTGCTGCATCACTGCAGCTGGTAGAAATTTACCCTCAACCTCCCATTTTTTCCCCAGTATTTTTTGTATTAAAATGTAAGCTGTACCTATAGGGTTTAAATTTGCAGGTCAAGGCTGTAGGTATGTCTCTGTAGGTATTGTCCATAGACAATGCCTCGACGAGTAGAATATGTCCATAGGATACAGGTTAGGAGAGCAGACTCACTACACTGTGCTGAAGCCTTTTCTTGACACTCTGTTGTGTCCAATGTGCTTTTTTGATACTCCATCACCTCCCTGGGCAGCCCCTTCCAATGCTTGACCTCCCTTTCCATGAAGAAATTCTTGCTGGCACTGAAGTCAAAGTGAAATTTCCCACTGGAACAGAAAGGTGTGTGGTATTTTATTCACCATATTCCCACAAATCTTCAAGTGAAAGGGCTGATAATTTCAGAAGAGCAGAATCGTGCCAGGTGAAGATGAGGTATAAATAGTTATTATGCATATCACACTTCAGCCTATTATTTCTGGTAGGTCAATATCATTTATCACAGACGCAAGACACAGCAACATTCATATGATGCATTTGGTTTATTCTAGAGATTAAATGTGAGAGAAAACCAAAGTCAGCTGGAATATCCAGGATATTCCTGTATTTGCCT
>NW_008681239.1:10371-18098 GCF_000695815.1 Acanthisitta chloris | reverse complement strand
GGAAAGCAAAATGCCATTTGCAATGGTCAGATTTCCAATTATGCCACGTCTGTCTGTGCTCTGCACAAGTGTTTACACTTCTGGAAACACTAATAATTGAAATGACAAGAGTTTGGCTGGACAAACATGGCTTTAAAATATTTGTTTAATTTAGAAGAACTGGCACACGAAACAGGCTGACATGAATTTCAAAAACCATTTCAAAACCCCAGAGTGAGAGCTAACTGAAAAATGAAGTGTGGAAAACCTCTGTGTCACAGAGACAGAACATGAGGAAGGTTCTTCTTGTCGGCACCAAACATACATTCACCTCCTCTCTGGAGTTGTCATTTTAAAGAAACTTTAACGACACTATTTTCAGTCTTTTAATAGAGTATTGTGGATTAAAGACTGACAAGATTAGCAGACTAATACACATCATAACAAAGGAACATCTTCTTAGGCTGCACTAGGTCAGTCTCATGCTGCCACTCAGGTTCAAAAGGTGTGGTGACCTCAAGAGCTGAAAATTCCTCTTGGGATGTAAATCAAATGATTTATTATTTACAGATTTCAATGGGAGTTACATTTCCAACAGTTTTCTTCCAGAACACATCATGTAACAATCAAACATCTCACCCACAATGCTGCTAAGAAAAAAGAAAAATAACCCAGGGCATTCCATGTGCAAGTGGCAGTGGATTTTATTCCAGATGGGTCATGTCTGGGAGACAAGAGCTGGGCAGCTCCAGTTAAAAAGGATTGGAACAGTGGTTAACCAGTTTGTGCAGCAGCTAATATTACTCAACTTGACTATATGCTGATGCCCATGGAAAAACAATGAGCCTCCCGTTAATGACCACAGAATTTGATGACATGAGGGAGAAAAATGTGGGATTTTTCCTAGAAATAATCATAATAAAAAAGAAACAAACCGTGCAGTGAGCATACTTGTGCTTTCTGTGCATTTTCAACTCGTATCATAAATATTTTGCACTTTGTAAAGGGCTTATAATCTGTTCTTTCCAAAACATCTGGATATCTTCTCTTTTCCAAACTTAAATTTACGAGAATGTCACTGATATCAGTTCTGGCAATGCTGGAACCATTGCAATTTTATTTAATTCTGCTGCCAAAATCCTGGCAGCATCTTTCTGTCTCCCTGGGCAATGAAAAATCTCCATGTGCAGTGCATAAAGGAATATCGACCTCTGATATTTATTTTGTTTATTTTTACAGCAAATGACAAAATAAATGCAAAACTCCAAGAAAAGCCTGGCTAGATGGTGATGCAGATTGCAACACTAGGATCAGAATATTTAGGGATACACATACATGTGGAGATTGTCAAAGCAGCTGAGTGACCTTCTGGAAACCACAAGACAGAGCTACATCTTCCAAAGCAACCAAGAGACCAAAATTTACTTTAATAAAGTGAGCACTTTTAAGAGCTTGCCCTTCATTTAGTTGTCTAAACAGGATTTGAGCCCTTCAGAATATCTGATTCCAGTTATTGATACCAACCCCATCAAAAGCTGCTTCCTCTTAGGAAAGCTTCAGTCTGGATTTATTGCTGGAGATTAGAGGTTGTCACAAAGGGAAATCAGTTTATTGATATCTTCCTACTCTCTAATGGTGCACACTGTAAAAGTTCCATGCCCTGTGGTGCAGCACAAGTCTGTTAACAGGATCCAGACACAGAATAGTGCAATGTCATGAGCATCAGGCCTCACCCATAGAGGTGGGAGGGGAAGCTCCAACAGCACCATGATATTTGCTAGAAAAATTTCTAGCTCGTGACACACTAATCTTTGCTGCTGCATTAGCTCTAAACTCATCCACTTACGGTTAAATATTCAGGTACACTCTTAAAAATCAGCCTGTGAAAGTCCATGGTCTTCCCTCTGGATACAGCATTTCATGAAATTTTCAGTTCTGAGGCTGCATTTTAGGTCTTTCAGACTTGTCAGTCACCAGTGAAGGGAGGAATTCCCCCTTTTGGAGTCATTTGCTAAGAACACAAGATTAAAAATATATAAAGAAAAATCACAGTCGACTATTTGTGTTGATCAATAAAGATCTGGAGGAAAAAACCAAACCCTAATGTTGCAATTTTGTTAATTGTATATAAACTGATCCAAATCACACACTAAAACATTGATAAAATCCCATTAAAAAAAGCCTCAAAGGAAAGCAATGACAAGACTTGGGCTGGCTTGAGAAGGTTTTGGTTTAGACCATCAGGGAGATCAGTCTCCACTTTTTGATTACACTGCACAGGAGCTGAATCACAAAGAAGGTAGATTGATTCATCCAGAACACCCTGGACTTGTGCCCAGAAAGAATTTAACAGATGATATCCGTGGCTTAATAGAGATCATAGAATCTATCTCAACTGGAGCTGTCGATTCATTAGGTGATACAAATGGAAGTCAAGACAGAGCCAAAGAGCATCAATTCCAGGCACACACACACACTTTGCAATGGAGTTTTTACTGTGGGTGGATATACCAAACAATTTCTCCATTGCTGATCCTCTTATCTGTCACTTGGGACACCCAAAGGATGGCAGTAAATAACTCTGGGGGTAGCTGGGCCTGCCCAGAGTGCCAGGGCAAAGTGCCAGGGGAGGCACAGCAGATTTGAGAGTGTTGTTTACCCCGAGAAATCCTTTGTGGGAAGGGATGGAGTTAGCTGAGGGTGAAGCCTGGGAAGGAATGCTCTGCTGGATCACAGAGTGGGAAAATGCTAACGCCAGTTTGATGTACCCAAAGTGTAAAGTGCACTCCTGCAGCAGTGAGTTTCCCTTGGAGAACTCGCATCAGATCTTGACCAGGTCTGACCTCTCTCTTCAGCTTGTAAACAAGATGACAACTGCAGGCAATACACACACACACATAAAATAATAAAACAAACTAGGTCAGATGCTGCTTTGACAGAAATCCCTGACATTTGGCTTCACAGAAACTGGGAGAATAATGATGAAGAGAATCCTGAAAACTTTGTTTCGAGCCTGATGGGAGAAGAGAAGCAGTTTGGCTTGAGCATGGAGAGCACCTGTCTGTTCTGACCTCTCCTTTAGGATGCCCAGCTGGTTCCTTCCTTGAATGCAGCTGTGAAACTCTACATTGGCACTGAGGGAAAAGGCAAAAAGGTGAGACAAGGCAAAAAAAGGTGTGAAGATCTGTAGCTCCATACTGTGCTTTTATGCTGACATCTCCAGAGTTGCCCCTTGCAGATCTGTTCACTGCAGATCCAAACTCTCATACAGAATAATTTGCCCTCAAGGCTTCACAATTCAACATTCCCGATGAAGAATTTTAACACAGGATTTTTTTAGACAGTGTTCAGATAAATTTATCAGAGGAACAGACTGTTTCACAATATTTGGGTCACAGGAGAGCTGTGAGAGAGATTCTCTGGGTTTTCTGTGCAGGAAATGAGTGGTGAGGAGGAAGTAGCTGTAAAATGCTCATTGGTTTTGTACACTGTGAATTTAATGGATGTGAAAACTAGAACACCTTCATGAGAGAATACAGGCCTGGAAACTTGTTAGTGCCAGCCCTTAACATCTCAGATTAATACAGGATTGGGGATTTTAATACTCCACAGTGGGTGCTTAAAGCCATTTAAGGTCCAGGACTAAAATGAGAATTATTTTGCCAACTGCAGACAAAAATGTCTGAAGCATCAGTATTCACTAGGACTGCAGTTTACCCCTAGAATATACTACTGAGTGGAAATAATGTTTTAAGGATATTTATAGACACTGTTTACTTTTTATGCCACTGAGACATTCTGTCAGGTCAGTATCTGTTACTGTGTGTTTACTTCCAGCATCTCCACACACATGGAATATGAAAGTTCACTGGAAAACAACACACTGCAAATGGATTCTGGCTTCTGGCTGGCTGGATATTCTGCTGCTAGTGAATGGACACATCCTAATTCTTTATTCATTGAATATTAATGGAAGGGCAATGACTGGACCTGTGACTTAACCTGCTCCCACAGAGGAGCCTGACAGCTGTGTTAGCTCTCTGACCATCACCACACACACACCAGGAGGAGAGATGGATGCACACACAGCAATCCAGTGACTGACCCGTGAAACAAAACAGTCTGAAGAGAGATGAGATCTGATCCTTGCAGGAAAAGGGTTACATTGCTGGTCCAAATGCAGTCCCAAGGCCAAGGTCCATGCCAGGAGTGCCACAGCAAGCAGGGGCTGGCACACAGGGAGGATGCATCCAGGCCCCTCCTTACCTTCCACCCAAATCCACACATTCCCATTGATTTGAGAAACTGCATCTTGAACTTGCTGTGTCCTGCATTTTCTGGTGGAACAGCTTTCATAAAGTCTTAAGAACAGTGGGTAGTGCAGACCCAATGCTCATTGTCTGGAAGGACAGAGCCCCAGGAAGTCCATGGCAGGACCAGAGATGTGACATATCCTATGATATCAGGAAAATTACAGCATCAACTAGAGAGGCAGCAAAACAGGTTAGAGGAAGGCCAGAAGGTCTGGCTCATTAGCTGGGAAACTGTTGCCTCACACTGACCTTCAGTCTGTCTAGTTCTGGCAAACTTTCTGCAAAATATCTCCAGGGTAGACCAATTCCTTTCTGAAAGCCTTTGTCTACCTTATTATCCTGGCTCCTGATTACTATAATGTCTTTCCTATTGTCCTGACAGCTCAGCTGACCCTGGTGTCAATGAAGGATGCTGCTGCATAGTCTGCTTTTCATCAGCAGCTTTCTTTTACCATCCCTCTACTGTATTTTTCCCCTCCTTCTTTTACATATGAGACTTTTACCTTCACTTTTAAGGCTTTTGATGGCTTGTCCTCTTCCTCTCTCTCATTCCTTACAGAAACCACTCTGATCAGCCAGCAATGCCAGTCTCCATCATTTAATTGCTACTTTTGCACTCTTGATTTCTGCTTTGCTGCCTTTCATAGTTTTGTCTGGGCAGCACCACATCTGCACAGGCAATTCACTCACATCCTCCTGCATATTCTCCCTTTAGGCTGTGGTAGCACAAACCTGGCTAACAATTAGATTGCTGGTGCTCCATGTATCAAGCTGATCTCATCTCAGGGTGTTCCTGCACTGCTCTCTCTGCTTGCAGCTGCCATTTCTTCCCTTGGAATAGAATAGTATTTGGGGTAGAGACCATCAGTCTGCCCTGTATTTATGTGGTCTCTAATGAAACAAAATTCTGCTTCATTATTTGGCTTGTAGGAGCTATATTAATTAATAGCTCACATGTGAAATGAGTGGGCTGGACGTGATGGAAAATCAGATGATATAGATAATTGCACACTACCACCAGACACAGCAACAACTCACTTGGGTTGCTCATGCTGTGCCAGGGTGAATCTGTACAACAGTAGTCACATCTTCATGGAATCGCAGAATGGTTTGGGTTGGAAGGGACTTTTAAAGGGCATAGTTCCATCTCCCCTGCCCTGAGCAGGGACACCTCCCACCAGCCCAGATTGCTCCAAGCCCCATCCAATCTGGCCTGGAACACTCCCAGGGATGGAGCAGCCACAACTTCTCTGGGCAACCTGTGCCAGAGCCTCAACACCTCACAGGGAAGGATTTCTTCCTAACATCTAGCCTAAACCTGCCCTCCTTCCACTTAAGTCCATTCCCTCTCATCCTGTCACTCCATGCCCTTTTCCAAAGTCCCTTTCCAGCTCTCTTTAGGCACTAGAAGAAGTGCTCCAGCCCTGTGATCAACTTAGTGACCTCCTCTGAACTTCTCCAGTTCCTGGAAAAAGACACAGTTCTTTGTAACATTCATTCTATCATTTTTGAGAAGAACCACAACATCAACAGCAACTGTGCAGTTATCCAAAACACATAAATACTCATTTCTCAGTTTTTCACACAGTTTCAATTTTAAGAGCAGCAAACTTTTCGCACAAGAAAATTTACGGGGAAATGAATGTGCTGATCATTTAACCCTTTTTTTTTGCCTCTTTTTCTAGCACAGAAAAAGTTGGACTTGTGTCCATGGCAGAGCACATTGCGCCATCTGCTGCTCCTGGGGAGCACCAGGCTCATGGGCAGAGCCCAAAATTGTGCCCATCCCTCCCTGGGCTATTTTAGACCCAGAGAAGAATGCACTCCACATAGCAGGCAGATCCAGGGAAGGATTAAACCAGAGGCCATAAAGTTCACTCCAGCACTGCAGTGTGTCGGGAAGGGAAAAGCCACTGGTGAGCAAGAAGTGCCTGTGACAAATGGAAAAATCATCAGATGTACATACAGAAAATGAAGTCAATTTTTGTCTCCCCTGTTGATTTAGCACTGGTACTTTGCCCTCTGGCACGGTGTATTTGGTAAATATTTTGAGCAGGACATTTGGAGCATTTTCTTTCTCAGAAGAATAGCATGTTCCCAATTGTTGAATGTTGTGGCTAAAATTTTTGTTTTAAATGCAAACAGAGGAATTTTATCGAACCAAAATAAACAAACTGTTGAAGATCCCAGCAGTAAGAGCTCGCCATCACCTAGCTTCTCTCAGAGCTTCAAATGTCCCTCACTCCCCCTCACAGGCTGTGAGTCAGCAGGGGAGGAGGATACTTAGATTAGAAACACCAAAGTGTGGAACAATGATTACACAAATGTTATTTTGGTTGCACTTCGGATGCTCCTGCAGTTAAAAATCTGATAAATTAGGAGAACTGCAGTGATCAGAACCTCAGATGATATCTGTCAAGTTCTGACTTGATGACCCCCAACTCATAGTGCCAAAACAAGGTTCTGTACCACTCCAAAATAGATTTCAGTTTGACCCTCCCATCACAAATAAGCACAGCCTGGAATCATCATTGCAGCCTTCCAGCAGTGCTGGCATTGAGCACTGTCTGTGCTGCTTCTGCTTATCTGTTCATTGGAAGATGCTCATTGAAGACAGGAATTGGATCAAACAGACCCTCAAAGCCTCAACTTTCAGCCCAGATCATCACCTAGTGTAAACTGGCGTGGGGTCAGTACATCACTGGGGGTTTGTGGCCATGCCAATGTCACACCAATATGGATCATTTTGCCCTAGAAAGATTTTGTTACAACACTCAGGAGTCTCTGGTACATAGAAATACACACACTTGAGTGATAAACATGAGCTTCTTACTGAGTTCTATTATTCACTCCAGTATCACGTTCCAAATATCCTCTAAAGATGCTGAGGAGATAATACTGCTTTTCCCAACACCCCTGGCCCCAAACAGGAGATGCTCTACAAGAACCAAGCTGTTTGCAGCAGAGATCACAGTCTGAATTCCTGCATTATGCACCAATGCAACATGTGATGGTTATTTCAGCCTTTATTACAAGCAACACAAGGAACCCTTTATCTTTTGTTTACTGGGATGGGAATAAAGACACAGAGTTAATGTGTAACCATCCTTTTGTGGATGGCTCCATTTTTAAGGGAAGGGACAGTGTCCCCAGGGTCACTCGGGCCGTTGGGGACTGGCAGAGATGAACCCCCTGGCACTGCTCGTGGGCATTGTGGCTCTGAGCCACTCTGCTCTCGCCTCCAAAGGTAAGTGCCTTCCACTTCCTATGGGCACCACCATCCTGACGTGGGACTGAGGGAAGCTGAGGAAACTACAGGACTCTAAAGCCTTTAGATAGTTCTGGTCAAGTGTTTCGAAAAGGGATTTTCTATGCAAGAGGTTTCTGCTCTTTTCCCTTTCCATTCTTTCCTCTGTCTCTTCCTACAGTGAGGTG
>NW_008681239.1:5470-10336 GCF_000695815.1 Acanthisitta chloris | reverse complement strand
GGAAAGAGAAGAAATATGGACAGAAGTTGTAGAAACCAGGTTGCCTATATGCTGGGGGGCACTGCATGTGCCAGGAGTTAACCTGCTCCATCCCTCTCCCCTCTCACCTCCCTCTCCTCTCCGTTCAGCTCCTGTCTCACTTTCCTCCTCCTCTCCCCGTGCCAAAGGTTCTGGTCACTGTTTCATGTACCCTCTGTTTGTCATTCATTTCTCCACCACAAGCTTTGTGTCCCTCTGTCCTCTCCCAATCAAGCTCTTACTGCTGGGATCTTCAACAGTGTGTTTATTTTGGTTTTATAAAATTTCTCTGTTTGCATTTAAAACATAATCCCAAGTCCTCTGCAGGAGTGCAGGCTGCACCCTCTGTTCCTCTCTTGCTGCTCCCTCTTGTTCCCACCCTCTGGGTGATGAGTTGTTCACACTGTCAACACGTTAAAGCTGTTCTGGAATCAGAACTGTCTGATGTAACAGAGGGTTTGCCCCAGCAAAATCAGAGAAACCAGAGAAAAAGCAATTTAATTACAAGAAAACATATCTGATTTCAGGCTGGCTCCACCAAACTGATTTAGACTAAAAATTCAGCATATTAATTTGCTTCTAAGCCCCTCTCACCCTCTTCTGTCCAAGGTAATTTACCATAATGGACTTGCTTTGCAGCATAAATCCATTTTGAAGGAAAAGCAAATTTTAGTTTTAAGAGTGACACAAAATCTAACTGGGGCCATTGCTAGAACTGCTGAAGAGAAGAAAACCACACTTTTTTTTTCTGGCTAATACCTCTAGCAGCCATCAGCTTGCTCAGCAAGGTACAGTCAGAAGGACAGTTTAGCTCAGGGCAGGGAGAGACTATAACTGATAACAACACAGAAACCTCTGCTTCCAGTTCAGAAATAAAACCCACTCCAATTTTCTACCCAATTTCCTGTCAAGTGTCTCCTTTCCTCCAGTCTGTCCCAGGCCACCAGAAGTGCTGTTTGCCACGATTAATGTAGACAAAAAGGTGTATGAAGTGGGTGAGGAAGTAGAATACACCTGCAGGCCTGGGTTCATGCCCAACAACGGCCAGAGGAAGTACATCTGCCCCCCAACTGGCAAGTGGCCCTTCAACACACTGCTGTGCCTCCGTAAGTAACCAGAGCACACTCTGCTCCTGCACTTATGGTCTGCAAAGGACATTTCACAGGATGTATTGAGACATAGAGACTTCTGTCTCCAGATCTTCCCTTACCTGTTGGAAGACAACAGGGCGTGGGGGAGTAGAGGGGCAGTCACAGGGGAAGGATCTTCCCATCCATGTCCCAGTCCCTCCTGAAATCCTCTGCTCCTGGATGGGGATGGAGATTGGATCCACACCTGGAGAACCTTCACCTGACCCAGCCCAGCAGTGCTTCTGCTCTAACAGCATCAACTGCTTGATACTCACTGCATTTACTGCATCCCTCACTGCTCATTCGTACCATTTCATTGCACAGAAGTTGGATTCCTCAGACAATCAGATGTTACAAATTACTTAACCACAAAAGCTTTGAAATTACTGTATTTTGATAGAAATGCAGAACAGCCAGACATGAAATATTGTACATGGGAGTGGAGAAATGTGTAAGGCACCAGGATCCCTTTATGATCAACATGTTTCCATCCCCCTACCTCATGAAATAAGATTATCCTTTTGTTATCTGTAATTAACAGCACAGAGATGCACAGCTCCTGGAACCTTGGCAAATGGAAAAATTGATGTGGTAGACACCCAGTACCAGAGTTCTATGAACTTTTCATGTGACCCAGGGTAAGCATTCCCTTCCTCATGCTGTTACAGAAATAACCTACATCAAAATATTGCATTCTAGTATCACCTGCTGCCACCTTGCAAGGCAGAAAACTCAGGAAACTGGACACAAAAACTCATCTACACTTCAGAAATGAAGGGAAAAAAATCATCTCTGGTGATCCACCTCCGTTCAGTCCTGGCTATAACATCCTGGAGCTTTGCTGCTCCGAAGCAAAGTCTTACAAATATGGAAACCATCAAAATAGCAGAGATTTTATGCAAAGATTTAGTCAGGACTGCTTTCCCCTGCTTTTCAAATCCTCTTATTACATCATGAGATGAAATCCTACAGCAGAGAGAAGATAATCTCCATCGAAGTTGTTATGCTGTGAGGCTCTGGAGACTGGAAATTGTGTTTCTGTGCCTTTCCAAGCTCAATAAATGAAAATATGAGGTTAATCCTAACTTGCTCCCTGGAGTAAATGTACTTTTACTCAAGGCTGCTCACTAGCTTTGGAAATGAGGATGCATTTAAAGAAAAGCAGTTATGGCAAATGCAGGGAAACATTTTATAGTAGCATGTATCTAATAATGTAAGGACAGAGCATGAGAGAGAAGCATTTAGTGTGCAAATGGAAATTAAAGTGAGTGTCTGGAATTAAAATAATGCACTTCAGTGACTTTAGTTCTTAAAACTGCTGAGTTCTTTGCAATATTTGATCCTAATCACCATGATGAGCTAGGAACTTCTCCCAAGAAACCATAACATTTACAGTAGCAACCACAGGTCAATGTTTGCTACTTACATACATCCATAGTATTAATCAGGTGTAGAAATTACTATCTAAAATAGAAATTAAAATGTAAAATATAACACAGAGCTGAAACAGCAAAACATCTTGTTGTATCAAGACTTCTGCCTTGATCTTTGCAACACTTGACTATTAACAATCACTCAAACTTGAATCTAAACTTCCTCTGAGGTCAGGAAGTGCTAGAACTAGAGAAGGATTTCAGAGCTGCTTTCTTCAGTCTGTCTATGAGAAATCATCATCTTACTTGCAAAGAACCACTTGTTCATCTCTCTGATAATCAGGTCTTTCTGTTTCCAGCTACAACCTCGTTGGGTCGAGAACAAGCAAGTGCATGGCAGATGGAAAGTGGACTGGAATTTTTCCACAGTGTCAACGTATGTGTTTCACTACTAAACAACAACCCTATCCTTATTCCTGTTCCAGAAACATTCCTTCCCATTGCTCAGAATTATACACACTCTTCTTCAGAGGCCTCCTAGAGTGCTGCCCAAAGAAATGACTAGGAAAATCCAAGCAGAATCCTGTATGTTTGGTTTTAGATGTGTGGATTTTAGAGAAATGCAGTTTAAAGGTCTGTACAAAAGGCCAGGATCAGGGATGCTATTTACAGCTGGAGGTAAGATGCTTATTCACTCAAATTCCTCCTCCCTGTGTATAAAATGAGGATACTGTCATGCCTTTGCACTTTTACGGAAATGACTAGGAAAATCCAAGCAGAATCCTGTATGTTTGGTTTTAGATGTGTGGATTTTAGAGAAATGCAGTTTAAAGGTCTGTACAAAAGGCCAGGATCAGGGATGCTATTTACAGCTGGAGGTAAGATGCTTATTCACTCAAATTCCTCCTCCCTGTGTATAAAATGAGGATACTGTCATGCCTTTGCACTTTTACGTGGGGCTATAAATGAGGATACTGTCATGCCTTTGCACCTTACATGGGGTTTTGCTATAACCTGTCCTGCATAAACCCTTTACTGAAAAAGCAATAATATTACCTGAAAAATATAGCAAAAAATCACAAATTCCATACTCTGAGGCTCCTGAGACTATTGATCTGAACAATTTGTTTTGTCATCCACGATTCCATGAAGCTCAGTGTGAGTTCAATTAGTTCTAAGCACATTGCTCCTCTGATTCCAGCAATAATTTGACATTTAAGCTTGACTGTCTATGCATGTTGTGCTTTCCTAGCTGTGACCTGTGCACCTCCCTCACTCCCCGAGTTTGGAGTCCTCTCTTACCGTCGCACCAAGCCTGGAAATGTTTCTCATTTCATGGACACAATCACATTTGAATGTGTCCCTCCTCTTGCCCTCATTGGGAATGAGACAGCCACCTGCACAGCCAACGGGACCTGGAGCAGCATTCCAGAGTGCAAGGGTAAGGAACTCACTGCTGCCAACACCAAGGGATATTCCCTGGAATTGTATATATAGAACTCCTTGAACAACCCTAAGAGTTACTGCCAACACAGAGCAGAATGATTCTGCAAGTGAAGCTCAGAGAGGCAAGGGAACTGCTAACCCAGGGCATGCAACATGGGACTGACAAAATATTTGTTGCAGGTAGAAAGGTTATATAAACAAACCCTGTTAAATGTAGCTCACAGTGGGGAAGCTGAGCTTGGCCTCCAGCCTGCAGCCAACCTTTTACTCTAAGTGCCTGGATTCATCCAAGAAATAGTCAACATTACCCTTAGTCCTGAGAACTTCCTTGCTTTCAGTGAAACTACACCATGTTTAAGTAGCTTTTGGATCTAACCACAGATTGCAGTTTACATTTAAAAGAAGTAATGTTTATTTATTTGTTGTGGGTGTTTAAGCTCTCTCTCCTCTGGCTCTGTTCTCCTGGGCAAGAGGCTGAAATGAACCACCATGGATGTTTCCTGTATTTTTCAAGTTTACAGTGTGTCTTTTACAGTTGTGGCATTGCTAAAGCTTTGGGTTTGGTTTTGTCCTGCAGTCGTCACCTGCCCCACTCCATTAGGAATAGAAAATGGATTCCTGGAGTTTGTGGCACGCAGAACATACCACTACAATGAAAGTGTGAGCTTTGGCTGTGAGCCCAGATATGTGATGGAGGGATCGAAGCATTCCCGGTGTGAAAAGACTGGAAACTGGTCCACAAAGCCAACCTGTAAAGGTATGCACTGAGCAGCTCTTAGAGAGCACAAATCAGGCTGAATTTTCCTATCAGCCCCTTGCTCTGACTGCGAGTGAGCTATCACTCCTCTGTGCAAGAGCTGACCCCAAAAGAAAACCGACCAAATAATTGCAAAGCTCTG
>NW_008681239.1:0-5449 GCF_000695815.1 Acanthisitta chloris | reverse complement strand
TGTATGACATGATGTATTTGAGCTGACTTCAATATCAGGCAAATATTTCTGTCTGAGTATTTCCTCTCCTCTCCCTATCTAATATCATTAGGCATTTTACTGAGGTTGGATTTTCACTGGAAACTCTTCACTCTCTACTTCAGGGTCTGAATTTCCTCAGCATGGTAACATCAGCAGAAGTTCTCTATATATGTGGGACACATTGTTTTTCATTCCCAGATGTCAACTGTACAGAATTCTGATGGGATTTAATCTACCCCCTTTTCAAATCACTGAATCACAGAATCAATCTGGTTGAAAAACACCTCTGAGATTAAGTCTAGTCTATGGACTTGATAACCTAAATCCTTACGTGCTCCTTATCACTGGATTTTTTTACAGCCCCGTGTAAAATACCAGTGAAGAAAGCTGTTGTATTATACAATGGGGAGAAGAAGAGGGTCCAGAATGACTTGAAGGAAGGCATTCTGCATGGTGAGACTGTGGCCTTTTACTGCAAGAACAAAGAAAAATCCTGTGCCTACACTGTAGATGTGGCATGTGTGGATGGCAACTTCACCCTCCCTGCCTGCTTCAAAGGTACGAGCGAGGCTGATGGCAAAGCTGGTGGTGGCATGACAAGGACTTTAGTGTGGGAGCAGTGTCAGAATACATCTTCAAGCCCTGTTTGAGTAACTCCTCTGCCTTGTACTAGAGTTACTGGGAGCAAAGGAAAGAATGCACAGCAATCCTCTTCATTTGGATCCATCAGAGCCCTGCTTTGATTCCTGTGCTCTTCTAGGTGTTCTTTTAAAGGTGGTTGAGCCCAAAGCAAAGGCCATATATAAAATATTCTGGGATTTCAGGAATCCTTGGGTCAGCACCTTTTCTAGGGGTAAAAAGCCTGAACACTGCTGCAGCCTTGAGAGCCTGATGCATTCCCTTCTATTCTGGTGGATTATTCCACCTGATGCTGCTCTGACTTTGGACCAAGAGTGCTGAAAGGCAGCTGAGAGCTGTGGTGAGGAACTGATGCTGGAGGAACTGCTTCCCAGGCACACAGGCTTTTAGAATAAATAAACAATAGTGATGTTTGTTAGCAAGAGGGAATGTTTTGCACTTGTTTTATCAATATTCTTCACAAGTTTCATTTTTACTTGCGAGGGAAGGAAAAGCACAGCCTATGTATGATAAAAACATCTTTCCCCACATTTGCCTTGGCTTAGCATCTAGCTTAGCTTTCACTAAAACAGATATTAAAACAGTGTATTTCTTCTAGTGGTTTTCCTATGATGCAAACATTGCTCACCTGGCAGAGTCCATGGGACATGTTGTTTTCAGCTAGCATGTGTCAAAAATTTAACTCAAGCTCTTCACTTGCTTCCAACAGCACGTGGAGTGTTTTCTTTCATGAAGAAGGACCCATCAGACATGAAACCCTGTGAAACTGAAGCATGAATCAGGGAAATAACACAGTACTAAATTTCTGCCTTGCTGAGACAGAACATTTCACGTGCAAGAGGAGAACTCAAGTCCTGTGAATGTAACTCAGGTCCTGGGAGTGTAAATCTCCAGGTGAACTCCAAACTCTGTGAACAGTCTCAGCTCTTCTCCCTCCCACCATCCCCACCAGCCTCTTCCACAAGCTATGACACATTACTTCAGCCATTAACTTCCATTCTTTTTTCCCTGCCTGCTCCACATCCCTGCAGTACTGCTTCTCTCTCCATATTTCCAGCATTTATGCAACTGTAAATGACTTTCTCAAGAGCAGTCGCTTTACAATAAAGTGATTTCCAGCCACTAGTGTGTTCTTATTTAATATTACCTAGTCATCAATCAAATCCTTTAGCTCTGGACAGATTTATATGGAAAGGCCTTCATCATTGGTAATTAGCTGATTCCATTACCACTCCCCTGTGGCAGGGAGGGGACCTTTAATTATAGATAGTCAGAGGGTCATCAGCCTGGGATTTTCCTAAGCAGAAAGACTGAGATTTCCAAATGAGTTTAGAAGCCAAGTGTCCAACCATGGCTCAACATCAATAGCATCAGATAAAGAGTTCTTTTCCATTAAAAACTAATTGCTAAAGTTAGTAAGATTATTTAGGTTTTCGAGATTCTAACCTCACCCGAAACTGTTGTTTTAAACAGTTAATTTTTATCACTGTTTCAATATTACACAATGTCACTGCTTCATTTTTTTTTCATAAGAGAATTGTACACCATTGAGCAAGAGTCCTGATCTCTGGTCATTGAGCAGCTTTGAAGCAAACTGTACTTTTAATCTGATTTATGATACAGCTCCCTGGTATGAGCCAGTCTGACAGGTTTTGTGCTTATGTCTGAATTTCCATTCAGAAAAAGGAATTACAGTTTCAACATACTAGAAAGTGATAGAGAAATATTTGTTGTTCACTTCTAACAAATTGTCATGAGTCATTTGTGGTTCTCTCTGAGGTATAAAAGCTGACAAAAAGCACAAGTGACACAGTAAGCAAACTACTGCAGAACTTCCTAAAAGGACCATTTAACATTGGGATCAAACTACTTGTAAGATGCTGCAGCTGCCATTAAACACCTCTGAACATCCTCTAATTATCTTTTTCCTCTTTTTGATGAAGCCTGCACATGAATATTTTAACAATAAGACTGATATAATTTGTCCTTATGCTTCCTATTTTTAATGAGAGATTGAGACAGCCATTAAGTATTTAATACTTTGCACTCAAGAGCAACTTAATTCTCTAAAGTAGAGACAGAGAAATTCATGCTGGCAACTGAAGTGGGTATTTTCTTGAGACAATGTGCTCTGTGTTTGGATTCCAGACATTTAAGTGGGATCCTCAATGATGTTTTACAGGCCAAGATATGCATAACTCCTCCTGGCAGCTGGCAGGAACCTATCAGTCTGGAAATCTGGTCTAAATGTTGTGTGGATCCATCTCTGGTCTAAATGTTGTGTGGATCCATCTCTGGGATCACGATGTTCAGGACAGTCACTGAGACACCAAACACAGTTTAATATTAACTTGTGTTTGACAGCAAATCCCTAGGAACTTGGTGTAAGCCAGGTTAGCATTCACTGCATGGAAATGCTGCTTGTCCCTAAAATTTTTGCATTTTGCACAAAAACAGTTGCCCCAGGAACACTGAAATTTCTCTAAGCGAATTTTTCCAGTTCCCCTTAGCAGGATAATGACTGAACACATCAGCCAGTCCTGCTCCCTTGCTGGATATGCAGTATTGGAATGCTTGAAAGGATCACCCTTAGGAGCCAATGTTCACATGGTGAATTTATTATCTAGTCTCCCGAAGCAAGAAGAGGGAGAAAAAAAATCTGTGACCTGTTAACTCTTTGAAGTAGTGAGGTGTTTGTGAATCATAACTTTTCAGACATGAAAGATCTGCTCAGAAGGTCTGAAAAATAATATATTGCAACTCCAAGTGTTCCAGAGGTTGGTAGGAGGCACTGAAACCTGCCTTTCCCCTTTTTTTTTTACTCTTTTTTTGAGATGTTTGAAAGAATGCCTTAAGCTGTGTTCATGTTACTTGTGGCAACCTGCTGAGACAGTTACAGAGATAAGAGAACACAGTAAAATGAGGGGGGGAAAAAGTCCTGAATGTATTTTACTTAAATGATCATATTTTTACAATTCAAATCAGGATTTGTTCTGTATTCTGGTTGGGGTATCTTTGTGCTCTCTAACTGTGTATCTACAGTGATTTCCTCAGGAGGGTCAAGTGTCTATCAGTGCTCCTCATGTCCAGGCTGCAGCTTTGGCTGGAGATGAGACCTCAGTCATTTCTTCAATCTTTTATTCTTCTTTCATATTGAGATGAGACCTCAGTCATTTCTTCAATTTTTTATTCTTCTTTCACACCTTTGGACATAAGTTGCACAATTATCAAATCTCTGCAGGTGAGCCTCAGCCCCTCTAGCCACCCTGCTCTGTCTGGTAAGCAGGCCCAGAAACTGGATCTATTCCCTCAGGAAATTTCTCCTGGAGCAGTGGTTCCAATTTCATTGGGTCTGCTCGGCCTCGTGTTCTTTTGCACCACATTCCAACAAACACAGTTTTTCAAAGTACTTACTGATAAGCATTATAAAGTTATATTCACATCTGAAGGCAATGTGCAGAAACAAATCAGCTAATAACAGCACAGAAAATAGTTGGCTTAGAAATCCCAACCCTTTTCAATGGTGAAAATCAGATTTGCAAAGCTGCACAGAAACACAAACCTCTCCCTGGATCACCAGGCCAACATGCTGATATGTTGCCCATGAAAAACCTGCCTGGACAGAGTCACATTCTTCAGTCCATTCAGCCTTCTGTTTGCTACCAACTAACAAAACTCTCCTCTGTCTCCTGTCCCCACTTGGACAAATTGATCTCATACGGATTACAACATTCCCCTGACAAATCTGGGGATCTCAGGTGTGATTCAGAGGTGAATCCTGTCCCCACTTGGACAAATTGATCTCATATGGATTACAACATTCCTCTCACAAATCTGGGTATCTCAAGTGTGATTCAGAGGTGAGAAGTTTGGCAAGTTCAGCTATTTGAGCCCTTCAGGCACTTTGTAGTCTTACTGTGCTGCACTGTAACTCTACCCACTACTTTAAAGCAGGTGAAAAGTATTCCCATCTCCCAAAAGACAATTAAACAACAATTATTTTAGATCTAGAATTTAAAGATAATAAATATTCTTTGTGATCTATTCAAGAACTTCACCCATGGATGAAATATTCTGTAACTGATTTTTGCATTGCTTGTGTGACAATGTGGATTTAAGGCTAATAAATAACCTTTGTGACCTACTCATGAGCTTCACCCATGGATGAAATATTCCATCGCTGATTTTTGCACTGCTTATGTGACAATGTGGATTTAAGGCTCTGTGTGCAACAGAATCATTCTTCATGCAACACAGAGTCATTTCTGCTGAAGATTAGCTGAGAAATCTCAAGAAAACATCCAGTTTTCTATCACACATTTAAGGATTCCTTGTCCGACGTGCAATCGACTCAAGCTCCGCAGAGTTTGCTGGTTTGGGATGAAGCTGCTTCAGGCTCTGCGTGCACAGGAGCAGTTTGGGGAGCAACTGGTGCTAATTAGCACGCACAGGGTGTGATTACCTTCCCGGTCGAGGAGATATCACACCCTCCCGGAGATTTTCCCATCTATCGTTTGGGGGACGAACAACCCCAAACTCAGCGCACCCCGGGAAAGGGTCGGGGCAGGGCCAGGAATGGGATGGGGATGGGGATGGGATGAGATGGGAATGGGGTGGGGATGGGTTGGGAATGGGGATGGGATGGGGATGGGAATGGGTCGGGAGTGGGATGGGGGGAGGGGGATGGGGATGGGATGGGATGGGAATGGGATGGGGATGGGTTGGGAATGGGGATGGGATGGGGATGGGAATGGGTCGGGAGTGGGATGGGGATGGGATGGGGATGGGG
>NW_008681238.1:0-462 GCF_000695815.1 Acanthisitta chloris | reverse complement strand
TTTTGGGGTCTCTCTCTGGATTTTGGGTGTCCAGATCTGGATTTAGGGGTTCAATTCCGAATTTTGGGGTCTCTCTCCAGATTTTTGAGGTTCCCCGTCTGGATTTTGGGGTTCCCTGTCTGAATTTTTGGGGCACTGGTGGAATTTGGGGGTCCTGGAGGAATTTTGGTGGTCTCTCTCTGGATTTTGGGGCTCCAGATTAGGATTTTGGTGCTCCAGATCCGGATTTTGGGGTTGCAGATCTGGATTTTGAGGTCTCTCTCTGGATTTTGGGGCTCCAGATCTGGATTTGGGGGGGTCCTGGTGGAATTTTTGAGGGTCCTAGAAGGAATGTTTGGGGTCTTGGGAGGACTTTTGGGGGTCCTGGGTGGATTTTGGGGTTCCAGATCTGGATTTTGGAGCTCCAGATCCGGATTTTGGGGGTCCCTGTCTGGACTTTGGGGGTCCTGGTGGAGTTTTGGG
>NW_008681237.1:13529-17096 GCF_000695815.1 Acanthisitta chloris | reverse complement strand
TATATACACACACACATATATAACATTGTCCTTTTGCTGTACTCAATATCAGTAAAGTTTCTCCTAGAGTAATATCACATTGTTTAGTGACAAAAAGATGAGGACAGATATGGAGAGACTCTTGAGAATGAGAAAGGGAAGACTGAATCACTTTTTTAGCAGTGTATTTTTTATTTTCTGTGATGTATAGAACAAGAAAAAATGGGTGTAGATTGCAGCTAGGATGTCAGGTTAGACACTAGAGAAATTCTACTATCACTAAGGATAGCAAGAAATGTAATAGATTGCCTGGGGAGGATGTGGATTTCTCTGTCATTAAAGGCCTTCAGAACAGATGGTGAGTATCTGACAGCAGTGATGTAGGAATGCCTGATTCTCTCTTGGGACAGAAGGATAAATTAAATGACCCCTTAAGGTTCATTCAGCTTCCCCTGCCCTCTTTTTCTTTTCAGGTCTAAAATAATTTACAGTGCATTAAAATTTCCTATGCACTTTAATTAGCAAAACTATGTTCTGTATGGAGAGAAGCAAGGTACACTCTTTTTATTTCTTGCCAATATCATCTAACCATAGAGCATTCTCCTCTCCCTGAAGACAATAAATCAGACATTTCTTTTCCCCAGAAGCATTGAATAGACTAAGGGTTGTATGATGTGCCTATGTCAGGTCAACTAACACTATCGAACAACTTTTGGCACACTGAGCCCAAGGAAGGGCAGAATACACATTTGATTTTGGAATGCATGTCATAAGTAAGCTTTTAAAAGTCTATCAGAAAGTATCTCAGGGTTATTATACTCCAGTATTAAATATTTGGAGGTACTTCAGCTGGCCCTCCATTGTGAGAAGTGTTTGTCTACCATTTTTCTCCCAGGAGTTGTTTTCTGTTGTATTCTTATTTAGCCAAACAATGCAGGGAAGGACAAGCGCATCTCCAAATACCAGAACAATACCTAGTTAAATAGGAATTCAGAAAATGTATCCAGATTGAAAAATGGGTTTCGAAGTAAAGGTAAGCTTTGGAGACAGAACAGTATATTTTGTATTAATGGACACTGACTGAACATTTTAGGCATCTTATATTTCATTCTTTATGTTTGATGAATTATGTTCAGATTTTTCATGTTAATATTCTCCTTTCCTGGCATTTAACTCAAAATCTCCAATTTTGGGTTGATATGTGGCTTTTCAAGGGGAAGTGTGTAAAACATGAAGTTTGTCAAATCTCTTTTAATTTTTTTGTTTTCATAGAGTAGAGAAATTTAAATTGCAATGTATAAATGTCCCAGTACTTCACTGTTCACTCTTTCAGTAGGCAGAGGGGGGAAAAAAAAGAAAGGAAAGAAAAAAGAAAAAGGAATTTTCTAGGTGAAGTATATTGCAGCTTCTGCTAAGCAAACACAAGAATTGGACTAAGCTTTCCTATGATTTATAAGTCTCACAGACTATGTGTGTTTCTGAGGACTACCTCCATTTTCCTTTTGAAGTATTACTTTCATAAATAATTAACATGCCACTCAAGACTATTTAAATTAGATATAGAGCAGCTTTTCTCTTCTTTTTTTCTCCATATAGCTAATAGTTTTACTTCTTTTATATACTAGTGGTTTAGCATTTCTGAGTTCTAAATTTTCTTAATGTTATCAATAGAAATATAAAAGATGTTATTTAGTTTTCAAGATAAATGAAGTAGAATTTGACTATACATAATCAGAAGCTCACAATGTAATTGCACTGGAGAAACAAAACACCCTGCTTATTTTGACCAGCAAGGAAAAGGTTTGTTCCAGTGCCATCTTTATTGTAGAAGAGCAAATATATCCACTGTTACTAAAGACACTCTTTAATATTGTTTTATTTGTAAATTTCAATTTAATATTCTACATTCAGCCACAGGTGCAATGATGTCATATGGATCATGATTAACAAGTCAGGTAAAAAGAAGACTAAGATGTCATCTTTTGCTGTCCTGCATTCCCCTTTATTGGTATCTTCTCTCTGTCCCAAAATTCAGTGGGTGCAGAGGGGTTTTGTAGAACACAGAGAATAAACTTCTTCTAAAATATCATTACTTATTTTATTTTAAGGGAAAATCTAAACAGAGCTCAACAGAATAAAATATCAGGTAATTAAGAAGCAGAAAAGGCATACAAGAGAGGATTTGTATAAAAAAATAATATACAGTTTTGTTGTCAGAAGAAGGAAGCTTGATCTTTCTATGCAGCATTAAAAATTGAATTTTCAAATGCTTTCATCTAAACGGTACTGTTAAAGAGATCAGCCTGAAGAATATCATAATTATTCTATTATATAGACTGCATTTACACCAAACAAATATGGTTATGAAAAGCCCATCACAAGCGTAAGAAATAAATGTTCCACATCTGTAAAAAAATAAATAAGAATGTCTACTTAGATTTTAAGTTCTGATTAGCTTTGTTTTGACGTTTCGGCTACCAGAAAATGTAGTTTCCTAGAATTTAGAATGACAATTGCACGAGTATTTACATCCTTGTCTACCTTCAGCTTGCTTGCATTTTTATTATGTCTGTACTACATTGCAGCTACACTGCAATTATCAGTTCAAATAGTTTTAAAATACACAGAGGACTGACTGCCTATTTCCAAGGTTCCAATTACAGCAGTGAAATCTCAATGATCAAGCTTTCTTCAGTTCATACAAGCACTTTCTATTGGTCCTGACAGGCCTATGTGAAATGTACCCTGAGAAATCCCAGACTGCTGAATTTGTCAGGTTTGATCTTCTGTTATAGTCACAAGTACAGCATGGAGACAAATCTGTCTAACTCTTCACCGCAATGTACCTTATCCACAGTCTTAGATTAAATTAACTGTACTCTCAACTAAATAATTTTCCAAAAGTTTTAGTACTACAGTGAGGCCACAGGGAACTAGTGTTATGCTATGTTTGTCTCCAGTCTTTCTTATAGTAATCTGGACAAGTGGAGATCCCTATTTAGCCTAGAGGAAGTTTTATATTAAAGTATCAAGCAGGAGCAAGATGACCTCTGTACAGTGCAATGTCATCTGATTTCCTGCACATGGGTAATATTTCCAGTGGCAACCATCACTCAGTAAAGGGATTTTCAGCAGTTTACAGACTTTTGGAGAGTGCCTATATTCATAGAATCATAGAATGATAGAATGGTATGGGTTGGAAAGGACCTTAAAGATCATCCAGTTCCAACCTCCCAGCCATGGCCAGAGACACCTGCCACTAGAACAGGTTATTCGAAGTCCCATCCAACCTGGCCTTGAGCATTTTCAGGGATGGGAGATCCACAGATTCTCTGGGTAATCTGTTCCAGCCCCTCACCATGCACACAGAATCATAGAATGATAGAATGGTATGGGTTGGAAAGGACCTTAAAGATCATCCAGTTCCAACCTCCCAGCCATGGCCAGAGACACCTGCCACTAGAACAGGTTATTCGAAGTCCCATCCAACCTGGCCTTGAGCATTTTCAGGGATGGGAGATCCACAGATTCTCTGGGTAATCTGTTCCAGCCCCTCACCATGCACACAGTAAATAATTCTAATCTAAA
>NW_008681237.1:11689-13510 GCF_000695815.1 Acanthisitta chloris | reverse complement strand
TAAAACCATTCCCTTTTAGCCTGTGACTATATGATTCAGTTTAACATGTAACAAGCAAAAAAATCTGAGCTAATTGCTTTGGGTCAGATTCTCATCTGGTTTAGACACATTAAGCTGTACAAGTAAATAGACTATGACAATTGCCAGAACTTAAAAAGTTTGCACTTTGATAAAAAAATATTTATGTCAGGTCAAAAAAAGCTTACAGACAGGTGACAATTTTGGACACTTGTGTACTGCTCAAATGCAGCTACTGCAGTATACAAGCTTAGCTGCAGTGTATGAAGAGGGTGTTGCACTCTGCTGAAAGCAATCTTCAGTTCCTCCTGCCCCATGGCAAGCATTGGTATTTAGGAGAGCAGTTCAAAAGGTGGGAGCTTTGAACAAAGGGGATATTATCTTATGTCTTTGGGTTACTATTTATCAAACACATTCATGTGTGCACATTTTCTGGTTAGAGGTTGCCCGTTCACCTTGTGCCTGGTGGTACTGGCACACATGTGAACTATGATTCCCACCACATTACTCATGCCCAGTATTTAGCATCAGTCTGGGTAAGTTTAGTATCAAATTTTGTATGGAAAAGGCTACAGCCATCCAACACCTGCATCAGGGTCTGGTATTGACATATCCACCTGCTCTGTGCCCTTTGGGTTGCAACCAGCACAGAGTCTAATGGCTGCAGCCCACAGAGGTCAAGCCATACTTGCCCCTGATCAGCGAGGAGGCATAAGTCCATCCCATGAGGGTCCCATTTGTCTGGACAACACTACCCTCAAAGTGGCAGTCAGACTCTACCCAGCTTTTCCACCCCGTGGGTCAGGCAGGGCTCAGAAGTTCACACATATGATGCACTGGAACTTATTTCACCTGGATATTATCAAGCGGGCAGTGAAACCGCTCAGTAGAGTGGAGGTAGTCATAATTCCCACACTGGGGCAGAGGTCAACTCAGTTACCCATAGTGGGCATCCAGCAGGACCACAGGAAGGTGCAACCTCTGCAGCTAAGCCCAGTTAGTAACAACAGTCCCACCTTAAGAAAGTCATAATTACACTTTCCTATGTTACTTGATTCCAGTGGAGGCTCAGAACAGCACAACCCTCGTAGTCATATCCTGGTTGCATACACCTCTCTCTATTTTATTTAACTAATGTACTTTATTTAATATACTGAGAAATAAAAAAAGAAGTATCTGAAGAAAGAACAGGAGATCAGAGGTTTTATCTTGTTTTCCCAAGAAACTAAAGCAGCAGAGGAATGATCTGGACAACTGCTACAACAGAGTAAAGGGTCTGTCTTCAGCTGGAAGAAAATAGGTCTGTGAGTGTGAGTGCTCCTTTTGAGTAGAGAAGGAGTATGTGCATTGAGAGGAAACTAAACAGAAACTGGAGTATTTTAGTAATGTTTACATAGAATAATCTGAGCCTTGATGTATGCTTATTTACGCTTAATCAGCAATACTGTGGGAACATTTTGATAAACTTAATAAGAACAGGAAACTGAAAACGTCCTGTAAATACCTTTCCTCAAAGATGGTGAAAGCAGCTACATGTATGGTGGTACATATGCATCAATATTTATATGTACATATTTGGCATTTTGGAATATTTACAAACATACAGGTTCAACATATTCAACAGCTGTGAAACCAGCAATTTATAAAAAAATTGGAATTTTTTCAGTACAAAACTTTATTGTGATCATTTAAGAAACTTAGACTCTTTTCTTCAGTACAGTGTGCCTATGTTCTTTGAAGATGGATTAAATAATTATGGATGTAGAAGTGTAATCTTTTTGTGATTCAACTCCAGCCAACAAC
>NW_008681237.1:0-11518 GCF_000695815.1 Acanthisitta chloris | reverse complement strand
CCCGTGGGATGGGAGAGAGAATCAGAAGGGTAAAAGTGAGAAAACTCGTGGGCTGAGATAAAGATGATTTAATAGGTTAAGCAAAAGCAGCTCATGCAAGCGAATAATTCATTCACTACTTCCCATGGGCAGGCAGGTGTTCAGTCATCCCCAAGAAAGCAGGACTCTACCAAATGTAACCATGACTTGGAAAGACAAATACCATCGCTCTGAATGTCTGCCTATTCCTTCTTCTTCCCACAGCTTTTTATGTTGAGCATGATGCCATATGGTATGGAAGGTCTCTTTAGTCACTTGGGATCAGCTGCCCTGGATATGTCCTCTCCCCACAATCTGGACACCCCCAGCCTCCTTGCTGGTTGTGTGGGGAGCAGAAAAGGCCTTGCTGCTGTGAAGCACTACTCAGCAACAACAAAAACATCCTTTCATTACCAATGTTGGTTTCATCACAAATTCAATATGTAACCCCATACAAGCTACTGTGAATAAAAATAACTCTACCCCAGTCAAAATCAGCACAAGCCCTGTGAATAGTTTGTTTGAAAACTATTAGGACTATAGAAGCACTTCTAGTATGTGAAACACAATTAGATGGCATGCATTCTGTAACTAAATATTCTTACGATGATTTAAAATGGAAAAAACCTTGATTTCATATGCTAAAGTTCAACATAAATTGAACCAATGATAACATAAATATTTCCTGTTTCATTTCTCTGAATCTCTATATTTCAATATTGGGCTGTCGTGTTCTGCCTCCTGAATTTTAAACTGAAATATTTCAACAGTGATAGAAACTATGAAAATTATCCGCGTTATTCTCTGGCTGATAGCTCAGCCACTCTTTGAAACAGCTGAATTCCCAGTGTGCCAGTTGTCACTCCAGTTAGCAGCAGAGGCATTTATTTCTGTACTCAGGCTGTAGCACATTTTAATGATTCTGAAATACAAGAAGACATGCAAAACTGATTTTGCATTCCATGCCCTTAAGCAAGCCTATTATCCATGTTGTGAAAACAGCAAGTTAGCATTTTTGTTGTAATTATTTGAGCTGATTATGTATTATGTTGCTACTCAGAGGCATTTTCTTCCAAAGCAGTTTGTGCAACTACTAGCTGAGAAAAGGCAAAGCAGCACTCATGAGGCATCTGCCTTAAGATAGCCTCATGCAAGTTCCCTCTTGACAGAGCTCACATGCTTTATGACTAAAAAAACCCCACAATATACTTATTGTATGTCTCAGATAAGAGTGATTCAGGACAGTCTGTGAAAGAACACATTTTCAACACTAAACTAAGATTATAATAATTCTTAAATCCTTTATGTTTATGCTGAACAGTAGGATGACACTAATGTCATCTAGAGATTTAAAAGGTAATGCTTTTATTAACCAGTAGGTTCCTCACAGTAAGGACCACTGCTTCAGTAACCCATATTCCCACACAAATGTATTTTGCTAAATTAAAAAAGAATCAGTGTCATTTTCATAAAGAATTGCTTCTGCAACTGTTAGAAAGATGTGACATTCGTATATACTTTTTCATTTGGGTAAGTTTTAAGACATCTATCCTAAGTTTTCTTCATACTGTTCTAAGTGAAGAAAAGTGCAGAGAGATCAGCAGTGGAGCTGGCTTGCTGAAAAAATGCAACAGCTGCACTGCTGATTGAATAGTGCTGCATTCCCAATGTCTGAGGTCATTGTAGCAAATGCTCCTTATTGGGACCTAGAGCACAGTGAAGAGGATCTTCCAAGGATGAGGAGGGTGTAGAGGAGCAGACATAAGCCTATTCTGTCTCAAACATTCTGACTGTGATGACAGGTAAGATGTGGTTGGAAGAGAGGGTCCTGCAGAGTTGGAGCAGCATGTTCTGAGCCAACTTCTGCTTCACCTGGAGACTCCTGCTCAGGCCCTTCCTGGAGGAGGGCTCAAAGGGGTTGTGCACACGTGAACAGAATGGCATGAAAATTCTAGTCTACATAAGAGGCTGCACCGGGTTACTTATAAAAGGGAGATCATCAGGGCCCCTCCCTCATTTTTTCTGCTCTTTTCCCTTTCACTGTCTTTCATCCTTATGCTTTGCCCCAGCTCTGGAACATCCATGTGGCAGGACGAATGCAGGATACTTATATCCTGGTGATTTTCTGTCTTTATCTCACTCTCTCTCCCTGTGCTTTGCTTGGGCAAAGCCTGGCTATCATACTTTAACCCTGTACTCTTCACTGAAGTTTGTTGTGCAAATGGAGAGATTGTGAAAAGTGGTGTGGCCTGTGAGGCTGCACCTTTGGGGAGTTTGTTGTGGGAATTGAGAGGTTACTGTACTGTATTGTATAAATCAAAGGCTTGTTATCCTCCACACTTGTGGAAGTCTATTCTATAAGTTTAAGAGCTTGTTTGTTAACACCTTTTGTTTCTAAGTTTTGGGTTGGTTGCCAGAGCTATGGCGACTGTACAATAAAGCTTGAAGTTCCCTGACATGTGGTCCTGTGTCTTTGTTCAGTCTGATGAGAACTGATGATGAACATCACAGCCCCTACAGGTGCATTGTGACAAAGGGGTAGCTCACTCTGCAGAGAGAAAAAACCCCCATCACTGTCATTAGAGAAGGGTAAGAGGAGGATTTGGCTAGATGGATCCACACAAAAAACTGCTCCAGCTGTGTAGCCAGGAGAGCAGGACAGGACAATCAGGTGATTGCTGCAAAGCCTGAGCAACTGCAGCATGTCACCACCCACTTAAGTAGAGCTCAAACAATGAATGGAGGAAAAAGGGATTGTGTGACTGTTGAATTGCTAGAATGGCAGAGCCATGGGGATAGATATAGCTAAGGGTGAAAAGCAGCAGTTTGGAGCACTGGCAGGACACGCTGTCATAAGGAGACTAATTTAACATGAGGGAAACCTGTGGGATACACTGACATTGGGAGCAAGGGCCCCCAAACCACAAACACAAGACCACAGAAACCAGCAGGATGTGCTTACTGGGAGAAAGAACAGTAGAAGCGGTATATGACCTCAGCTTTGACACCTGTGCAGACTGTCAATCAGTTAATAATCATGAAGGAAATTAGTGAGAAAAGCACCAATGCTTAGGAGCCAGTCTTTAAAGTGCCCAAGCCCCTGAACTGACAGTAGAAGAGCTTATTCAAGTGATCTGTCAAGTGAAGCCTTACCAGATGACAAAGTGGGACCAATGTACAATTCCACTCAAAAAAGGACCCAATAATGCAGCCCCCCAAAAAAGGAACAAAAAATTGCCAAGCAGCTAACCTGATTAGGGAAACATTTCAGAGGTGTCAATAGGTATTCAATAGGAATGCATGGAAAAGTGGCATGAATACCTGACTGACAAATTAGTATCCCACACCTAGGAGTTATGCGAACATATCAAGAGGTAGTGGAAAACAGACAAAGCTGTCAAAAAAAGAGCTGGACGTGAATTTCTCCATTAAGGAGACATTATTACCAACTGCTTCGTGACTCCCTCTAAGGATGGTGTCCCACGTCCACCTATTAGGAGAACAGTCATAAATAGGTAGTTTGGGTATGGTAGCCCAGCGCACTTGTTTGTAAGCCTGAAGCCTTCATAGACACCAGTGCCCTATTGCTGTTGAAAAAATATAAGGCATGCCTGTTGTCAGTATTGGGATGCATGAACAAATTAGTCAGTGGAAATGCATAATCATAATCAGTGGGAATGCATGTGCATTGTGGCAGACTCAGAAATCCCAAGAACTTTAGGATTAGAATGTCTGACAGGTGGATACCCCAAAGAATCATAGGGATATGAGCGGGCTTTTGACATTGCTACAGGAGAGAAATGCCTTGCCTTAGCCATCTCTCAGGGCTGCCTGAAGAGTCAAGAATTGGCAGATCTTCTTGGAGTCTCTCAATAACATGTATTGATGAGAAAAAGACTGGCAACCAGAACCTATATCAAGTCAGTTGGGATGCTGGAATTCCCATTTGAATGCAAAAGCATTGTCTTAAGGAGTAAGAGATCAGTAGCCAGTGTGTTGTAGGAGTATAAAAAAGAGTGGAAAAGAAACACAGATGGAAAGACTGAGACAGACTCATCTGTGCAGGGGAAGCACAGCCCTGCCCTTCCCCTTCTCCCTGCCCCCACCCCTTTAAACACAGCCAAGTCTTGTTGTTAGTCAAGTGAACAGACACACTACAAACAACTAGGCCTCAGGAGATATATGCAGGGGTGCATTCATAATAAATACAGCACTAGCTCCAGTAATCTGGCTCTCAAAAGAAGGGGTGTATATTCAGTTTATAATATTAACTCTGCTTTCTGGGTCTCAGGGATGAAGTGTAGAATAATGAATGTAAAGATTTGGAAAGTAATTCATGAAACTAATCAGGATGAACTACCCACCTAGTCTCCACATAGTCAACTCATTCTCAAACCACAACAAGGATATTGAAGAAAACTATAACCAAAAATGACTCAAAATTGGTATCAAAAGTGTAATTACTACTGGGAGAATATGCAATGAAACAGTCTTCAAAATCAATAAGGAAAAAATATTGAATATGACATCTTGAAATCAGTAAAGGGGTCAAAACATGCATAAGCAATTGCTTCCTCAACAGCTGGCCTTCAAAATAATTGTAAAGGTATTTTTTTCTGCTCAGACACAGTTTTTGCATGCCTCTCCTGACAGACTATTTTAAAAAAAATTGTGTTGTCTAGGTCCACCTCTTATTAAGTAGCACAGAGGGGAAAAGGTAATGGAGTCCAATTAATAATGAAAAGTCATATTTTATTCTAAAACATGATCAGAAAATAACATATTCTGGTCTCCTATTAAGGTGTGAAGTGTGTGGTGAAACTTATGATGCAATACCTTTCCATTTTTTTCTCAAATTACTTGTTTGGAAAATATTTATACATAAAATTGTTTTTTATTGCATTATTTCAGAATTACTGTTATAGACAACTATCATTGTCCGAAATGAGAAAGAAGTGAAAACTTTAAAAGTGAGTAGTATGTTGACTGTCCAACAATGTTTTTAAGAAGATAGATTTTTGTTTGTAGGGTAAATATATGCAATTGGGCTTGATGATTCCAGTCTAAAAAATATTCACTTTACAGTCCTCTTAGATCTATTTTTAATAGAAGTACCAAGTGCAGTTTTGAAAATTAATCTTACATATCAACATATATAAATTAAAATATTTTTCAGCATACTTTTACATTACTTAAATCAATATATGCTGTATAATAATTTAGCTAGACAAGATTTTTAAACACAACTAGTGACTCAGGTTTTGTTATTATATGGAGTCTTAGTTGATTTTCTTTAAGAAGACTTACCTTCAAAGTGTATTTGATCATTGCTTTCTGAAAATGGACTTGTTTTATCTGTTTCCACCTAATTTGGCCATGACTTGGAGTACATAAAAGCTGCACATTGCTTTTGAGTTCTTGAACGTTGACATAGATTAAAGTTACCAAATGATGAAAGGAGGAAGGGAAAAAGAGACGGTGATAAATAAGAATAAAACAGAGTAAAATAAAGTATTAGCCCTTAAAATAATTTTTTTAAGACACAGAAGATTTAGTCAGATCTACTGTTGAAAAAATCCACTGATATGAGTGAGGGAATTTTAAAATAAATGAATCAAAATTGTAAATTCTTCATTGACCCAGAGTGCTGAGACAATGAGGAACCAAAGAGAATATATGTAATAGTGTGTACTATGATTCATTTCAGCATATAATGTAAGCCCTTCCTAGATAGCCCACAAACAGTACTGAACTACAATGTACATGGTATGGAAGAGAGAGTTTGTACTGAGAAGGATGAAAGAGCCTTAGGATTCCATGACAGTACTGAAGCCTATGGAAACATATGTGAGAGCCTGAATTGTTTGCTGCATATAAGTTTGTTATCACAGGCACAACATTAAAATGTGAGCAAGTGAATAAAGACAGGAAATTTGTGAACCAGGAGCATGTAGATTATTTTACAATAGTGAAAAAGTGACTGCCAACTTCCTCTAAGCACAATAAGAGAAACCAGAATTGTATTGTTCATGTTCTGAGGGCATCTCTTCATCTAAGGACATATCTTTACGTCAAAGTGTGTCTTGAAGAGAAGCTTTAGAAGCCAACTAATATTTGTTCTCATAAATGAAAAACAGTGCCAAAACAAATTGAAAACATTTCTCTAATGTAATATACATAGCTTTTTAGATAACTAGCTGTTACACTATTGTTGTGTAAATAATTATGCACCGTATCTCATTTTGAGAAAACAGTGTGATTAGAAGTAACATTTTTGTCTAAAACTACAGATTACGTATTGCTATTATGGTATTCTATATTTGAATATCAGCAATAAATGTAGTTTTTTTAATCATATTGACACTCTCCCTTCCTTCAAAACTACAAAATGTTGGACAAAAGAGCAATTCATAGAAGAAGAAACCGAAATATTTTGTCCTAGTTTCTGATTGAAAGAACATTTTAAAAAATTTTCTAACTCTAATTTTAACAGTATGAAATGAGTTAAGAAAATTGGATCTGTATGTTCAACTTGTACATTAGTTCAACCACCAAATTATTTTGAAAGAAAGAGTATCATAGAACCAGTTGCCTTAAGAGCTTTCTATACAATGGGAGAAAGGTTTCAAATTTCTACTTAGGGCAATCGGACTTTCTGTACCCTTGGACAATGGGTCAGGAGGCAGCTTATTTTTATTCATGCTTCCTCTTTGCTTTAATTTCAAAGGCCCAAAATACCCCAAACTATTAGCTAGTTCCCTAAGTATTTATGAAACCATATTCCAACTACAGAGGATTTGCTGCTGATTTGGAGCATTTTATCTCTTAAAGTAATCACAGTTAGCTCTTTTTTTCTCCTTTATTGTCAAAAATATTCAGATTCAAAAATCATACCTTCCATTTCTTTTTATGTGTGATTGTCACTTTTCTTTTGGAGAGGGAAAAGTGCAAAATTCTCCACAATTTACTTCTGCCTGGCTTTTTTAATTTTCTGTTTAAGATTTTCCTATAGCATTTATGCTGCCTCTTTCCTGAATCTCCAAAGATGTAATGCCTTTTTTCTTTTTTTTCAGAATTAAAGCAGCTAAGCAAAAAGACCTTTCAAAAACCTTCTTACAGCAAAAGTAGAAGTATTGGAATTTATTTTCAGAGATATAGTAATTCCTATAAGAATAGATCATTTAATGATATAAGGTTTAATTATAAATGAATAGAAGTTTAGAAGAAACCTAATTAGTGCTATTAACATTAGGTTGCAGTCAATCTGTGCAATGCTAAATCCTGTAGTAACTGTCTTGAAATCTTAAGAAATATCTGCATTGGAAAGGGAATTGAGATCACATCTTCAAAACATTGGGGAGTTTTGGGGGTTTTGTTTTTATTTGTTTGTTTTACACACCTCACTAAGATTAATCACTTAGTAAACACCTAGTTCAGAATAGAAAAAATTTCTCTTCGGGTTCTTCTATTCATACTGAATGTATTAGGTAATCTTCATTTATTTCCTAGTGAAAAGGTAGCTCTCCTATAAGAAAAAACATAAATGAGCAAAACAGTCAGAACCTCTGTCTGGCTGCATATAATTTTCCAGTCACTGTATATTTTTGTCTAGAGCAACCTCAATATTATTTGTAAAGCTTATGGAAATATATAAGTAATCAAGTAAGGTTTGACTAGTAGGGAAAAGATGCATCAAATTAAAACAAAAAGCTTCTTATAATAGCCAGATATCTATAAAATGCTTTTTGCAAATACTGAATATATTACACTTTCTGGGTTTAGCAAATTAACAGATCAATGGAAAGCCTCTCTCAGTAGATAAAAATGAATAGAAACTTGAACAGAGAGATTGCTGGTTTGTTGAGACATACCTGAGTGGAAGCAAAAAGGAGAGAATAAAGAGCCCAAATACACAAAAGGAAGAAGTACATATGACAATTTGTTCACTCAAGTTTGTTTGCCTTAGCTACAAGAGAATAAAGAAAAAACCAAAACAATTTGACCAGTTACTCCACCACAAGAACACAACATCTGGTGACTCAGGCTTTTCTATGCCATTTTATTTTATGCATGTGATGGCTTTTGTGTTGACAGGTGAAATAATCAAGCTGGCTTTATTTCTTTTTCATGTAGAAAAATGCTTTCAAATGAAAACCTGTGTTTACAGAAAACCTCCACTTTTAGAAGGTATTTTATTCTTTCATGAAATAATGGCTGATACTTTGATTGTTTCATTACTTTTGGTAATGTGAAAATTTTAATTAAGTACGGTATTGCAGCAATCAAAGGGAGCACCAAAATAACACAGACAGATAGAAGCCAATAAGGTTTTATGTCACTTAATCTGTAAGACAGCCCAACATCTCACTGCTTTGCCAAGCAGCAAAAATGCAGCTTGCTTTGATTTGAAAACACTCTACTAACAGGAAGGAACAGGAAATGATAACAAATCCTGTTGATTTCTGTGCACCACAGTATTGACATACAGACTACTTTACAATTCAACACAATTTTTTACAGGTTTGTTTGTACTAAGAGACAAAACTATGGTACATGAACACATGAATAGAGTTGGATTGGCTGGTGAAGAAAGAATTTCTGAGCTCAGAATCCAGTTTTTGTTATCTGATCCTATTTTTGTCTTAGTTTAAACAGTGGGTGTAATAAATAATACAATGTAATCAGATAGCATGAACAAATAATGAGTATTGAATTGTTAATCATAGAGGAACAAAACAAATACAGCTAAAGAGATTACAAAAGCCCTCTTTTAGTCACATAAACAGTAGTCATTTTGCCACTGAAGAAGAAAATATCAGATATACAAGACCATTTTAGAGTTTCTCCTTTTGAATATGTGGTCATTTATGAAGAAAGAAAGTAAAGGACAGGCACATACTTGATTGCACTATGCAGGTTCTTTCCTATGTGTTGGACTTGCACTTAGTGCACTTGCCCATTCTGGAGAATTTATGCTTTATTATTTTCAAATTGTTTCTAGTATCTACTTCACAAGACAATAACAATGCTTCCTTTTTCCTATAAACTCTTTTGCATAATTGCAGTGAAATTATTTTTCATCCCTGCAGCAACAACAGCTGTTTTGTGATCATTCGAGCCTATGCATCTTTGAAGAATATAACCATAGATGAGAAATTGTCTCTGGTGAGATTCAGAGCAGAGATGCTGTTTCTCCCTTGGTATTTGGGTTAGTGTGTGTATTATTGTCTGAATTGAAATAAGCCAGGAATAGTCATCGAGTTATTAATCTGAACGGACTCTTTATAATTTTTTAATTATGAAATTTATGTCTAATAGGTAAACTAGATAAATAAGGCTTGATAAGCAGTTCAAACAATTATGGAACAAGAACCTTTCTTAAAACATTTGATGTCTTTTTTTAGTCTAAAGCAAAGAACAGTTTCATTAACATAATTTCCCATTTCTTGCTTTTCTTCTGAGGAGAGTGAGTTTTGCAAAGCTGCATGGTTAAGTTTTCATTTTAGTGCAGGAAATATAAAGATGGAAGAATGTTTAGTATTATTGGGTCATATTTGCACTGAAACATGAGCTTTCAGGGATCTGATAATGCTTTCCCTGATACTGGAAACAATAAATAATTAGAGCAAATGGAGTGGTGTGTGAAAAGGAGAGGAAAAAAAATGTGAAATTAAAATATCAAATAAGGACTTCATAAGTTAGAGGAAATTCTGTAAAATTAAGGAAGACACAAACACATGATAAGGAAGATGATTTGTTAAAATAATTGATTACCAGGAAAAGAAATGTGAACAAATAGTGTGGATTAATATTTTAACATAGGTATTTTTCACTGAATGAAGATAGAAAAATTGAAATAAACCAAAATGAAAGTCATTTAGTTTGGCTACAATTTCTGATGTGGTTAGCACAGTAAGAGATTCTTACATTACAGCAGAAGTTTTACGGTGATTGCACTACCAAACTTTTAATTTCTTTTGAAGAAAATTCATCTATTCATCAGTTTCCAAGACTTCAGCATAGGGGTTTACTTCAATGAAAAATGAAACTTCCTGAAGTTCATAAAACCAGAAGTGTTTCAAGCATGTCTTTCTTGATAATCAAAGAAGCCAAGTGCACTATGGACATGAAATGACAGATTTAAGTAGTACAATATGCTATACGGCCACAAATTAAATCTCTGATGGATACAATTACAAAAGACCCAAAATGAAAAAGGAATGTGGAAGGTTATTATCTGCAACCAAAGTCCCAGTATTAAGAACCTGAATAATAGTGCTTTAAAGGTCAAACTTTGTCCCCATAAAGAAGCTTAAATATTTTAGGGAAGTTGGAGATCATTTAAAGTGAAGATAAAGTCTTGGTTTGAAGAACTCATATATGACTCATCTGATATTATTCCAGAAAGACAGTTTCTGGAAATCAAAGATAATAGATTCTTAGAATGAGAAATTATAGCCAGAAAAAATGACAAATTTGTGTACAGAAAAATTGGTGAGTAATAAATTAATCATTGACATGTTTCTGTAAACATTTCCAGGGGTTTTAAGAGTTAAGCATATTCAGAAACCAGCAACAATTTGGTTAAGAGCTTGTAGTTAATGCTTGGTTGCCCTACCAGTATTTGCATTTTGAAGTCTATTTCAGAATCAACATATTTAAGTTCTCATACAGGCTGTCCCAAGAGGTATGTCTTTAAATGTTCACATCTGTGTCCTTTGTTCTAGCTTCATTGTAATAAAATATCTTTCATCTTCCCTTTGGTATGCTTTCCTTCTCCAAATTTCTTCTTAGCCCACTTCTAAAAGGAGTAGCATGTCTGGTGAATTTTCCTTCAGAAGTGTACAGAAATTGAACTAAGATGTGTCACCAAAGACAGATGATAGACATCTTTGTCTATCACCAAAACTGATAGACAAAGATAGGAAGCCAAATAGCACCCCTGAAAACCAAGAGGAGATGGTCAGAGATCTGCCTAGCCTCTTGGATCCCCACAAGTTTATGGGACTAGATGAGATCCATCCCAGAGTGATGATGGAGCTGGCGGAAGAGTTTACCAAGTCTCTCTCCATCACTTACCAACAGCCCTGGCTCACTGGGGAGGTCCCAGATGATTGGAAGTTGGCGAATGTCACACCAATCCACAAACAGTGTTGCAAGGAGGACCTAGAAAACTACAGGTCTGTCAGCCTGACCTCAGTGTGTGGCAAAGTCATGGAGCAGATCATCCTAAGTGTGATCACACAGCACCTACAGGATGGACAAGGGATCAGACCCAGCCAGCATGGGTTGAGGAAGGGCAGGTCCTGTCTGACCAACCTGACTTCCCTTTATGATCAGGTGACCTGCCTGGTGGGTGAAGGGAAGGCTGTGGGTGTAGTCTACCTGGACTTCAAAGCCTTTGACACTGTCTCCCATAGCATACTCCTGAAAAAGCTGCAGCCCATGGCTTGGACAGGGGCGCTGTCTGCTGAGTGGCTGGATGGCCCAGAGAGTGGTG
>NW_008681236.1:23533-26970 GCF_000695815.1 Acanthisitta chloris | reverse complement strand
GGGGTTGTGGGGTTTTGGCTCGTTGTGTCACCCGTGGGCACTGCCAGGCCGTGCTATGTGTGTCCTGGTGGTGTGTGAGCTGTCATGTGTGTGCCCTAGTGGTGTGTGTACCCTGGTGGTGTGTGAGCTGTGATGTGTGTGCCCTGGTGGTTTGTACCCTGGTGGTGTGTGAGCTGTCATGTGTGTGCCCTAGTGGTGTGTGTACCCTGGTGGTGTGTGAGCTGTGATGTGTGTGCCCTGGTGGTTTGTACCCTGGTGGTGTGTGAGCTGTCATGTGTGTGCCCTAGTGGTGTGTGTACCCTGGTGGTGTGTGAGCTGTGATGTGTGTGCCCTGGTGGTTTGTACCCTGGTGGTGTGTGAGCTGTCATGTGTGTGCCCTAGTGGTGTGTGTACCCTGGTGGTGTGTGAGCTGTGATGTGTGTGCCCTGGTGGTTTGTACCCTGGTGGTGTGTGAGCTGTCATGTGTGTGCCCTAGTGGTGTGTGTACCCTGGTGGTGTGTGAGCTGTGATGTGTGTGCCCTGGTGGTTTGTGCCCTGGTGGTGTGTGAATTGTGATGTGTGTCCTGTATCACCCCTGGCCCTGTCACACTGTCAGTGAGTGGGACATGGGGCAGGGAAGCACCTCCAAATCAAAAGGTTTCCTTAGAATCCAGGGGTAAAACATCACCTCTCTCTCACACACACACACACTCCCATCCAGTTGTGCCCCAGTTGGGTTGAGTGAGGGATGTTTAGCTAATAAACTCTTGTTGCCTCCCAGGGCAGAGGGTTGGGACTAGATGATCTATAAAGTGCATTCCAACCCTTAAAATTCTATGATTGTATATTTATCATGTGAACATTAGCCTGTTTCAGAGGTTAAACAAGAAATATTGGGTTCTGGGGAGGGCAGAGGTGCGTTTGGTTTGTGTCTTGCATGTTCAGTAGAGCGTGGATGGGCTGGAAGGGGGAAAGGACCACCAGGAAATTAAATAAACATCAAGCAAAGTCAGAGTCAGTTTTATCAAATAGTGACTTAAAAAGCAATGCTGCCTCCTCAGCTTGTGCTGCCTTGCTGTGTGTTAGTCTGCTCAGTGTTTTTGGCAGGTGCTGAAGTGTTTTACTCTGTTAGTAGGTGTAAGGAAACAGAACAGGCCCTGGAGGTATTGGCTAAATTCAATACCTCTGGTGGGAGAGAAACCTGAGAGCAAATGGGTAGGAAATGTTGTGCTTTATATAGTGGTGTAAAAGGCTGTTAAGTTCCTCTTAATTTCACGTTTCACCCCAGAGACTTTTCCAGGATGGAGACACCAGTTCTGAGTGGTCCCAGTCTGAGAGGGAAGGAAGAGCTCTGGCTTAGGTCTGACACTCTGAAAGGTGTTAAAAACCAGCATGGAATGAGGTGCAGGGTTAGTTGTGTGTGGGTTGAGCTACATAGACATGAAGGCACATCCAAAAATAGCTCCTGATGAACTCATCACTCACTGAGCAATTCTGACTGATGAGCAGACTCAAAACAGCAGGGATGGTTTCAGAGCACTCCAAGTGCTCCTCACTTGCAGGGAGGTTTGTTTATAAAAACAGCAGCTTTTTTTTTCCAGTTCAATTTGCATAAGTTTATGTAACATTTTCACTAGTGCTTTGATTTACTTGTGGCCAAAATAGATTAGATTTCCTCCTTCTTTGAAGTAACAAGAGAGGGTATTTGAGCACTGCAGTGAAGGCCATGAAGGGCCTGAACTGGCCAGAGCTATTGCCAAAATAAGAGAGGGACATTTTTCCATATGCCTGGAACAGTGTGATACCTTTGTAACTTGAAATTTCTTCAAATGCATTTTTTCTTTCTCTACAGTGATGATAACTGCAAATGCTGTTGTGCACTTGTGTTGTTGTAACCAGCCCAAGGCCTCTCCTCTTTAATCCACTGAGTTTTGATGAAGACTTTAATTTTCAAAGTGGATTTTGATGTCTGTGGACATTGGCACTGCCAGCAAATGCAATTGGCTTCTGGTGGTGTTTGTCAGGGAAATGTTTCCATTTTCAGGTTGGAATGAATGGATGTTGGTAGGAGGCTGAGAACACTCACACTTTTCACTGGGAGCTTAATCCAAAAAACCCCCAAAGCATTTCACCCACTTAAGCTGTCCCAACATTTATTTTGCAAAAATATTGACTCATCTGCTAGGATGTTAGAGCTGTCCTGGAGGATGCAGACAGAGCTGCATTAGAGAACTCCTAAATCACTGCTTGTGTTTGATGGTTTGGTATCCAAACAAAATCCAGTTCTGGGCTGCATCCCAAGGAGTGTGGGCAGTAGGTCGAAGGAGGTGATTCTCCCCCTCTACTCTGCTCTTGTGAGATCCACTTGGAGCACTGCACACACTTCTGGTGTCCCCAACATCAGAAGGACATGGAACTGTTGGAGCAAGTCCAGAGGAGGCCACAAAGATGATCAGAGAACTGGAGCACCTTCCCTATGAGGACAGGCTGAGAGAGTTGGGGTTGTTCAGCCTGGAGAAGAGAAGGTTGTGTGGAGACCTCAGAGCACCTTCCAGGACCTGAAGGGACTCCAGGGAAGCTGCAGAGGGACTTGGTTGGGAACTGCAGTGACAGGACAAGGAGCAATGGGGATAAATTGAGAGGGGAAGTTTAGATTAGATATGAGGAAGAAGTTTTTCCCTGTGAGGGTGGTGAGACACTGGCACAGGTTGCCCAGGGAGGCGGTGGTTGCCCCAACTCTGACAGTGTTCATTCCAGGTTGGATCAAGCCTTCTGTCTTAAAAGGTGGTTTAATCTATCCAGCAAATTGTCTGTGGGCTGGAATTATGTGTAGTAGCAAAGCCTTGGAAATCCTGTATATGACAACGTGGGAATTATATGCTGAACCAATGCACTCCTCAGGATTTGAAACAACTGTTTCAAATCTAGCAATCTACACATTTAGCAGTGATGATTTCCTACCAGAAGTTGTTCTTGGCACACACTTGTTGGGAGCTGCAGTGACTCTGTCAGTGTTCAGGCAGCAGCCAAGTAGTTAAACAGGCAACTCTCAAGCAGCACATGGGCAGAGATACCTTGTGATGAGCCTCTTCCCTCCCTTTCCTGATGAAAAACACCCAGCTGAAGGGAATACTCAAGGTTATGAACAGGAGGTATCTTCCTTGTCATTCCCTCTGTGGTGTTCAGTAGGATTTCTCCAGGGGGAGATTGACCAACCTGCTGCATTCCAGTTTGCCCAGCACAGTCCTGTCATTCACTGGAATTTGTTTAGCATACACACAAATTGTGTAGGTTAATATATTACTCACCTACCTCTTTCACGTGGTTTGTGAGTCAGTATTTCAAAACTACTGATGCTAATTAACAATTAATCAGCATTTAAAACCCTGGCCAGGCTAGAGTGCCCCTGTAAACACTGTGGGCTGTGCACTGCAGCAACTTTGGCATCCTTTGGAAAG
>NW_008681236.1:3033-23511 GCF_000695815.1 Acanthisitta chloris | reverse complement strand
GCACACATCCCAGCTGGTGCTCTTTAACCCAGTGTTTAACTGGTGCTTTGTTGTTCCTGGACTATTTGCATTGGGACCATAGAGCTCCTATTCATGGCGTGGAGGAGGATCCAGACAGGTGGAAAAAGGAGGAGGAGTGGGGCAAGTTGAATGAGAGAGATACCCAGAAGCCAAACTTTCCTTTTGTATTTTGCTTTTTAGCTGATGAAATAGACTGTTGTATCTTTTGTGCTGCTGTGAATACATGTCCATCTGCTCCAGCATGTTTGCAGTCCCTCCTGGTGCCCACTCAGCTCTTGGCATGTTCAGCACAACTGAAACTCTCCCTCAGCTGCCACATCCTCCTCAAAGACAAATAAAGGTCAAGCTACATTTCAAAAGCAGCTAGGCATTGCAACTGCCCATCAGCTCTTGAACTTGATGAAGCTTTCATGCTCTTTGCTATAAAAGCAAGTTTAATTTTACTGCTTTGTAAATTTTATTGGTGCTTGGGAATTGTGGGGAACCTTCACATCCTGATTTGATTTAACTTGGCTTTAAAAAAGGACTGTTTAAGGAGTCTCTTGGAGTGGTTCTTCCTTTAAGTGATTGCTCAGAAAGATAAGTTCCCAGAAAAAAAAAAAAGGGAAGGAAAACTATGTTAGCTGAAAGCTTTTATTGAAGTTGTATAAGCATATTTATAGAAATACTTGAACTCTTGTGGTTATTGCTATGAAACATGTTGAAAGCAAACTCACAGTGATGCTCAAACTCAGCTGTTCAGTACTCTGGTTAAAACTCAGGTGTTTTGTGAGATATATCTAGTGCATTCCTGAACCATCCTGACAGGTAAACACATTTCAGCAGAGCTCAGGGTTGTGTGTAAGTTTGGGGAAAAACAGCTTGTTAAGAAGATGTGTCATATTTATGGGTTTGTAATTGGCAGCCATGTGGATGAATAACTGCTGGGTGAATTTTACTCAGCTCTGGATTCTGTTTGCCTGATTTTATGAGCAGAGCTAGTGAGGAAAACTGGGGAATACACACAGTGTTGGTTGGGATGGGCCTAGTTGCATCTTCCTGGAGTCAGTAGGTGTCTTCAGCCCTGAAACTGCTCCATTGTGTGTTTGGATTCCTCTTGTTTAGGGGCCTTGAAAACACTGATGCAGCCAAGAAAACCATGGAGGGTTTGGTTATTTTAAAGAGCAGTAGATTGTGTTACACTTGGGGACAGAAAGGAAGAGCAAATGAGAATCTGGTGAAGGCTGGAGGTGATGCCAGTGGAATCTGAGTCCTGCTGCTGGTGTCTGTGGGGGAAGCAGGACATCCATCAGTTGGCATCTGGCATCACTTCTGCTGGGAACTGAAAGTTATCTTTCTTTCCAGACTGGGAATCTGCCATTCGGGTTGGTGTGCTGGATTGTGGGGATGAAGAGAACTATGAGACCTGCAAAGAGTATGGTATTCACTACTACCCAACCTTCAGGGTGAGTGAGGAACATCCTGCCCGAGGGAATGCATTGTTATAATAAAGCTAAACTAGCTGCATGGTTTAGAGTGACTGAAACCATGACATTTCGTGTGACTGGTTGTTCTCTGGCAGGACTTTTGCATTGCTTTGCTGAGAAAACTGCAGAGTTGATAAAAGACTAATTTGAGGGTTTTTTTTCCTGAATTCAAGAGCTGATGCAGCTGTTGATAGCAGGAACTCAGTCCTCAGTGCTGGATCTGAACAGTCCTTACTGGCAGAAGATTCCACTGTGGAAAGTACCATGTTGTCAGATTTACATACCACCTATTTTAATAGATTACTTAAATAATAATTTGTTTAAATACTTTACACATTCAGGTGTTCCTGATTATTAACAGTGGTTTTGGTATGAGAAAGGGAACACATTGAAATTGCCTCATGAAAACAGCTGATTTCATAGCCAATTAAAAATTTACCCTTGATTGGTCCTTCAATGATTTTCTAATTAATTTTATAATGTGCTTAAATTGGCTTTTGAAAGGATCTTGTGTTAGCCAAAAGGATCTGCCATTGCTCCTTTTGAGGCCTAAATGAGATTTTTACCTTCTCTGCCGTTGCCAATCTGAACAATCACATTGTGAACCAGAAGTATGAGCAGAATGTGGTGTTGGAGAGGATTGAATAAACTCTGTGCTGACAGGAGAGGGAACAGGAGACATTTCACTGTAGGATTTGTGACCTTTTACCCTGATAGAAGGTACAATACTTTTTTAATCTTCCAAGTTTAAATCGTAACATCCTCTTTATTAGACACTGAATCTTTCCCATGTTGTTTTCCATAGCAGGAGGCAGCTAAGCTCGGTCAAATATCCTGTTTAACCACTGGAGGGAGTTGGGAAAATGTGAATAGTGTTCCAAGTATACACAGAGTTGTTAGGACTGATCTGGTAATCAGTTCATTTGTGTTCGAGTTAATGTTTGCAGTACAGGATCAATATCTAATATTGAATTATGCATTAGGGGATTTTTACTCTAAAAGTGGCTTCGTTGTTACCAGAGTTTGGACTGGTAGGTGTGAGTTACTTTCAGATAGGGTAGGGTGAGGCCTTTGGAACTTGTAGTCTAAGAGGGAAAACTCTTCTGAACAGATAAAGTGTTTTGTAGTTAGAGCTGTAAAAAGTCGATTAAAAGCCATTTTTGTTCCCAAACTGAGCTTTTTGTCTGATGCACTGACTTTTCTCTTCTCCCACACAGTACTTCAAAGCATTTACAAAGCAGTTTACTACTGGAGAAAATTACCAAGGTAAGAAAATCTAACTGTAAGAAATCCTCAAAGCAGTTTTTCCTCTGGGCTGTGTCACACAACAAGCAAAAATCTCTTTGCCTGGCAATTAGTTTGGACAGAGATAGGATGGACACTAAACAGCTCTTTAAGACAGGCTATTCCAAGTACTGTATGAATTTTAGGCAGAATTTTAGACAGGCAAAACATTTATTCAAGAACTCAGAGTTCAAATTACTCATTTTTGTAGTGTAATTCTTAATTTTCACAAATGGTTTGATCATTTTTTTTTCAATTCCTTTTTTTCCCACCACACACACCTCATCAGCATCAGATCCAATTTGCACAGTCCTGACTCTGGTGCTTTTTGATGTGCTCAGCCTCTTCCCAGGCGTCCTGGATTGTACTGGGAGAGCCTCTATTCACGTGTTGGCTAACTCAAACAGGCTTATCCCTGTGTGTGACAGGATCACAGCTTGAGGTGTTTGTCTGGGGACAAAAGTAATGTTGTCTCTTTCAATGGATTAACATTTAAGAGGCCAGAGGTCAGGGGAGAGACCACCTGCACCATTAACCCTTCGTAGGCAAGAGAACCAGAGTTGTACCTGTTACTTTGGGGTATTTGTGGTAATTTCTGCCTGTAATTTGTTCCTTTTGAGGCAAACAAAATATTCTCACACCTCAGTTATTCCCTCATGTTGTTCCATAGCTCTTTAGCATCACCTGACCCACTGGGTAGGGATGATATACCATTGCAGTCATTAATTCATGATGAATATCCTTATTGCAGCTAAGTTCCTGAACTTTTCCCACAGCAGCTATTGTGGCAATGAGCACAGATTGGGAATGAAGTGTTGTTTGAGGAAAAAATCAGCAAGGCAGATGGATAGATTTGGAAAAGTCTTGAGGTTTTATTAATTTTGGGGTGGGATGACAGCTTTTAAATATGATTCCAGCATCTAAATCAAATCCTACAACTAAATCCTTACTCCATGTCCTTCAGCCCAATTGGAGTTCAAATCTAAATTGAAAATAAAAACCTGGCACAGAAAAGCATGAGAAGACTCCCATGCCCAGAAAACCTGGATGTAAGAGTGATTTTTTTTTTTCCCCAGTTTTCTGAAGGGTTGTGGTTTTTTTGTGACCTGTTCTCAGCAGGAGCAGATCGAGAGCTGCAAACAGTTCGTCAGATGATGATTGACTTCTTACAGAACCATTCCCAGGAGGTCAGACCACCTGCTTGCCCACAACTGGACCCAGTTCTGTAAGTTCCTTGTTGCAAATGTCACTGCTGTGTGTTTAATCAGTTAAATAAATGCATTGTAGAAGGTCCTGTTAAAGATGCAATGAGCTTTTTTCTTGCTGTCATCAAATCATCAAGGTTGGCAGAGACCTCTTAGATCATCAAGTCCTGCTGAGAGACTGCACAAGGAAATCCCATGGATAGCAGTGGATGTATTGCACTTACCTCTGCTAAACTTTTCTTTAAAGGTCCAGTGATATTCCTTCTCTGTTGGACAAGAACAGCCACCACTACACTGCCATCGTGTTCGAAAGTAACAGCTCCTACGTCGGGCGAGAGGTAACGTGGGAGTGACACAACTGAATGAATGTCAGCAAACAGCTGAGTTTGGGGTTATTGAGCCAAGCACCAAACCCTGTGATCACAGGCCTGAACTCAGGGGTCGTGGAGGGCAGGTCGTGCATGTTGGAGGGAGGACAAAGCCAAGGGATTAGAGAGGGCTCTGGTGTTCAGCCACACAGAGGAACTTGCTTACAAAAGAAAGTGATGTCATGTTAACTTCTGCCATTCCTGTTGTAGTAGAAGATTAATTTATCACTTTCATTGATAGCACAGTTGTTTTCCTTTCAATATTTGGAAGATCACAACGAAAATTGTGTTGGTTTCCATTATTGTTATTGCTGCTACAGAACCATTTATATATTAATTCTTCTGGGCAACTTTTATGATTCCAACTGTTTATAGCAGTCTAAAATCTCTGGTTCCCTTTCTTCATGTGTAAATTACATTGCATAAAATTATTATATCTCTGAGACACAGAGGAACTGGAAGTTTTTGTTTTTTACTTCCCACCCCCCAATAAAATATTTGATTTGGCATCATTTCCCCACCTAATGAGCTGTTAGCTCAGACAACTGTTGCTTTTTCTTGCTGCCAAGATCTAGTCTAAGGGAAGAAAATAAATGGCATCATTATCTAGGCATAGTTGTGTAGAAACATCCAGTGGCTACAGAATGGGAGCTGCTGTGTTGATCCAAGTGGGTGCTGCTGTAGAAAGGAAACGTGAAGAGTATAAAGTTCTTCAGCTTTTTATCACACTCACTTTGATTTTATCACCTGCTGTTTCAGGGGAGACTGAGAGTCATCTAATTAGCACCAAGTGGAGTCTGCCTTCGGAGGAGAAGTATCTGCTCATGTTCTGTTGTATTTTAGCTTTATAGATTAGGGAAATAGAAAATAATATTGTTTTCATGTTTGCCATATAAGACAGTAAGGACAAACCTAATAGGAGTCCCAAGTGCTGGAGAAGGAAAGGCCAAGCAGGTGTCATCACTGATGGAATGAAGGAAGACAAGCTCAGGACAGACCAAGGAAAATGATAAAAAAAAAGCAAAATAGGAGTAATAATTTCCAGAGAAGTGAAATTGTTAGTTGCACAGAACCCTTGTGGCAGCACTCCCTGGTGAACGGCTTAATGATGCCTTCAAGGATGATGCACTTCACCTGTTTATGTGTCTTGTCCTACAAGATTGGGTATTCCTTGATCAATAGATAATTCATGTCATCTTTTCATTGCTCAGGTTATCTTAGACTTGATCCAGTATGAAAACATCATCGTGAAGAGAGCACTGAACTTTGATAAGCCTTTGCTTGAGAAACTGGGGGTGACCTCAGTCCCCTCCTGCTACCTGGTGCAGCCAAATGGGTCCCATGGATTAATTAACAAGTGAGTAATTCTCTCTCTGAGGATTATGGGGAGGTTCACTGAAGCTATAAAACAAAGTAAATTATTCCATCACCTCCTCTTGCATCTATATGACATTGTGTCCTGGCATGTCATCAATACATTGTTTGACTGAAGTTGTGTTACCTCTGCTATCAATAAGAGACCTAATAGTGCTTTGCTTACCACTGTTGCCTGTTCAGAGCTTTAACCTATTACTGTGGTACTTCTGAAAGGAAAAAACCTGGGAATAAAATAAATGAAGCATTAAAATCTAAAACACTTGATTGGATAGACAGGAAGCTGAAAAGGAGCCAGCAGTGCCCATGGTCTAGTAACTATGGTAGGGTTGGTCTTAATGATCTTAGAGGTCTTTTCCAACCTGATTGATTCTATGATTCTAAGTCAAAATATTTCTTCACATGAACATTGTCTGTAGAAGGTGAACTGATGTTTGAGTGAACATTATTTGTTCTTACTTTGAATGGAATTTGCCTCCACTGATCCAAATCATTTGTTACTCCTAAACTGAACATTATTTCCTTTCACTGTGTATCAAAACATACCTAGGACTGCAAAACATAAACCAGAGTGAATGTCTTGTTTTTATAAATATACTCCTTTGCTTTGGACATCACTTAGTCTGAGCTGGAAATTGATCTCTCTTTGTTCATTTCTTTGCAGTTTGAAGCCTCTACGATCTTTCTTTTCTTCATATTTAAAGTCACTGCCAGGTGTAAGGAAAAAACTTCTCCTGCCCCTCCAGCTGCCTGCTGCAGAGAACAGAGAGGAGAGCACAGAAACAAGGGTCTGGAAGGAGTTTGATAAGTAAGTGATACTTTTGATTTGCAGATCAACTTGCTTATCGAAACTGCAGATTTTCTTGCCGTGTGGGAAGCTGTGCTGTATTTTATTGTAAATTTCTCATGCACTTCCAAATGTTACTTCATTCTATCCCAGAGGATGTGCCTGGAGTTGAGCAAGTTGATCACTAAGGAATGTTCTGCATTCTGCTGAGTAAAATGAAAGGTGTTCATGCTTAAAACTGGAGAGATTACAGCCTCAAAACTCAGATCAGAGCTTTCAGCTGCTGCTCCAACTTCATTCAGCTCACACTTGTGAATTGGTTCAGTTCCAACATCAAGGTTAGAACTTCTCTACAATTGTGAACAGCTCTTCAGACAGTTCAGAGGAGAAATTATTGAGGGCTGTCAGTACTCTGTGTTTAGTAAACACTGCTATGGAAGGAATATTCTTCTCAAAAAGTAGTGTTAAATACTCAGTTGGCTTCAAAACAAGGACTGAAGCATAGTGGTCACTGATTGGAATTGCTGGAAACATTCAGTAAGTCATCAGTGCCCTGAAAAAATAGCTAGTAAATGAGCAAGCTGTGAGATTTCTGTAGACCAGGAGAATTGTGTGTGTATAGCAGTGAAGCAAAACCCACTAAAATGTGTTGCCAAATGCAAGAATAACAGAAAATCCTAAAGTCACTGTAAAAGATGTTTATCATCTCAAATCCATAAGGTTTATCTTCACCCTCTTTGTCTGTTGAAGAGAAGGATGTAAAGCCTCTGCAGAGAGATAATCCCTCAGCATCTTTAGATGGAAAAGATGTAGGACTGAGTGCTTTAGTACTTATTTTCCTTTCACAGACACTATTAGTGTCATCTTCTTTCAGTGCCTATTAGAAAATACTTTATATGAAACATTCTCTTAGCAAAACAACTTAGTTAAATTGAGCTGCTTTTCCAGCAAGACAAAATCCTGTTGACATGAATCTCCAGCCCAAGTACCTTCTAAATAGGATCCTTTGGGAGAACCTCCTGCATTCATGTGGATATCTCTTTCTTTGAGAAACTTGAAGCAGAATTTTGCTGTCTTAAAATTCAAGTGAGTACCTTATTAATTAAGGAGATCCATTCAGAATGAGTCTGTAGTTTGTGTTGTTAAGGTATAGATTATTCTGCATTTTAATGTGTTCTTTCCTGCAGGTTATTTAGGAGGTGAGGCCAGGCAGTTCCTTGAGTGATTGTGTCTTCATTCTGTTTTTAGAAGCAACAGTGGTGCTGAACTCTCACAAGTGTTGACTCTGATAACTCTGTGAACTTCTGTTTGTTGTCTCCTCCTGTCTGCAGTTTCCACTCAGAAAGAATTGTGCTCACGTGCTTGATGCATTTTTACTTTACAATGTGATTTTGTTATGAAGATACTTGGGTGTGAGAAGGAACTTTTAAATCTTTGATTTGTTTTATGTGGTTTACTTGTATCTGTCATAAAGTGCTTAATTCTCTCCTCAGAGCTGGTGTGGTTAAACTTGTACATAAAGAACCTGCAGTGAAACTACTGCATTTGGGAGAGGATTTCTAGAGTTAGTCCTTTCCACATTGGTGTTTTCAGGGCTGTTTGTACCTGTGCTCAGTGTGTAATGTGCAGTTGTTGCACACAACTCTCCCTGTGTTCCTACCATGTCATTTTGCTGTTTGTGGTCAACCCAGCAGGGAAGCTGTAATTTCCCTGTTGCCAATGCCAGGGCTGTAATTTCATCACAGGGTAAAGCTGGCTGGAAGACACAAAGTTTACTCAGATAGAAAAACAACAACTTCTTGTGTGTGTCTGTGCCTCCTTTGTCTCAACTCTGAACCAAGCAAGCCCTGTGAGGCTCAGTGAGAGTCACCAGACTGAGCCCTGAGTGTGCCTTCCCAGGACAGCTGCAATCCCTGTGGAGTGCTCAGTGCTGAGCTGGTAATGACACCTATTCTATAGCAATTTTACCTTGATGACTGGTGAGGAAATGAGCAGAAGGAACCTGCCACATTATGCCCTGATGTATGTGTGTTCCAGGTCCAAGCTGTACATGGCTGACCTTGAGTCAGGATTGCATTACCTGCTCAGGGTGGAGCTTGCCACACACAAGATGCTTGAGGGAGCTGAGCTCAAGACCTTCAAGGATTTTGTCACCGTCTCTGCCAAGGTAGACACTTGTAGCCTGTGATTATTTGTGAGAGTAATGTGACTTTCACCTGAAATTTATTATGGGGCATAAGTCTCTCAAAATGTCTTTCACAATGGTTAAGTATCTATGTCCTTAGTGGCTGAAAAAAGAGCTTTGTGGGTTTATAGAAATGTTCTTTTTAAGGGATTTTATGCTGTTCTGACACATTTAGATTTTAATTTCATCTTAGAGGGCTAAAAATTAACTAAAGCTTAAAAACTCTGCAGCAAAATGAACAAATACTAAATATAGTCCATTTATCAGATTTTCAAGCTAAATGGCTATTGCAACCAAATGGGATTAAAACAACCTTTGGTTTACATTTCATTCTTGACTTTGGGATTTCATTAATGCATACCTGACAAATGTGTTCTGCTTAGACATGTGAGTAACTTTGCCTAAATAATGTGACATGAAAAAGTATAAAGCAATTTCACTTTAAAATGCCAACTCACTGGAGTGACCAATATCTCTATAGTTCCTTACTGTGGAGCTAACACTGTGCTTTATTTTCACAGGTGAATCAGTAATTATTTAAGGGCATAACGAGGCTTAGATGAACCAATTCACAATCTGTGGATGTAGCTGTAAATCAGGCAGTTCCTTGCCCAGCCACCCCAAATCTCTAGCTGGCCTAATTTCTTTAAGAAAGTGGTGGTGATATTTTCATCATGTTATCCCTAAAACATGCTCTGTGACCCTGGTGGCTCCGGGCCAGCTGATGGCATCTGCCTCTGGCTGCTAGTGCAGGATTGGGAATGTTCTCTTCAGGGTAGCTGTTGATCCTCTCCTCCTGTTGCACAGCATTTACAGTGCTGGTAAATCCCCAGTCACAGAGGTCTCTGGTTCCCTGCTTGGGGAATTGTCCTTACTGAAATCTTGCTCCCTCTGGAAGGGCCCTAAAGGATTTTCAGGCATACTGGTCTTAATTCTGTAGGAGTTACAACCAGCATTTGGGCAAAATAGCATTTCTGGTGTGAAATAATGGCATTATTCCTGGCTTACAGTTCCTCACAGACTGTCACATCTGTGAGTTCCAAGGTAAGGAAGTCACTGTTCCCAAATCCCTTTGGAAATCACCATTACATATAGGAACAGGAAAATGCTCTTCTGCATAACCAACTACTAAATTTACAGGAATCTAACCCAAAGTTTTCTAAGAGTGAGGATTTTAGCCTCTGATCCCTGAAGTGTTTCACTCTATTCTGAACTAAATTACTTTCAGGCAAAATTCTATGTAATCTATCAAGTTACTCCATAGTATTTCTTCATTAGCTTAATTTTTACCATTTTGCACATACAACTTGTTAATTTTTTATGCACAAGTAAAGTGTGAGAAAGTTTTATGGCTGCAAGCAAGAACAAGCAATTAATTTGCTCACAAGAAAACAACCCCTGAAGCACTTTGAAGCCAGGAAAAACACTTAGAAAAAGACAATAATGTCTTGCTACTAATGAGATTTGCGCTTTAAAATATTTTCTCTCTTGTTTTTTTTTTTCCTTTCCTCAGCTGTTTCCTGGCCGTCAGCCTGTGGTGAAGTTGTTAGAGACCTTGCAGGAGTGGCTGGTGAGCCTTCCATTAGACAAAATCCCTTATGATGCTATCCTAGATCTGGTCAACAACAAAATGCGGGTAAGCTGTGCCTGGTTTGCAGAGTAAAACACTGCATTAGGAAAGGATAAGATTCTCTCTAAATCTAAGACATGACTTACTGATGGTCCCTCAGGCATAATGGAGTTATAAGAAGGTTAAAATGAAAATAAAGGGAAGTCATTACCAGAGGCAAAAAAACCCTCATCTACATGAAGAAATTGAAATGAGAGATTTGAAACACACAATCCTGGCTTGGGTTTGTAGTGAGCAAGCAGTGTGTGTTCCCTGATGTCAGCTCCCAGTGATGCAGCATTCCCAGTGGGTGTTTGTGGATTGCTGTGCTGTGCCTATCAGCAGGACTCTCTTGAAGGTCAGAGGTCAAGTGATGGGAAGTTTCCCTGCTGGAATGGGCATTATTCCCCAAATCATCTTCACTTTCCTGGCACACAAAGGCCTTGCTGGAATTCCTGAGCCCTGTGGCAGAGCTGTCTTTGCACACAACTGAACAAGAGTCTTTTCTAACCTAGCTGGTATCTGAAGTGTGGAAACCTCCTATGTGTTTCAGGAAGCAGAGAGAGAAGTCTCAGCCACTAAAATCTTACCCTGGCTCTTAGGTGTAAGGAATAAATAATGGGTTTGTTCTAAGAAGAAATAATAGTGAATTGTACATAGAATCATCAAGGTGGGAGGAGACCTCTGGGATCATCAAGTCCAACCATTAATCTGCTACATCTCACCCTGTTAAGGCTGTGAGTCACATGAGCCTTGTGGGATAAGAAGGAATTTTTAATAGGACAAGGAAACTGTAGCTCTGTCAGAGTTCACAATGATACTTGTGTGTGTTATGTTCATGCTGTGCTTGAAAAACCTTCACAAGTTAATCTACTTGATATGCTCTGTCAGACTAATGTTAGTGGGTTTGACATCAGTGAGTGCATTTGTGTTTGGTGCAAGAGGGATGAGTTTTCTAAAGATGCATCGGAGTAGATCACACTTGAGGATAGTTCTAAGTCTAAATTTAATTTGCCTTAAGCATGAGCTTATTAGCAACAAGTGCAGAGTCAGTGTCTGTTCTGTGCCCTCAGATCACCTCAGGGCAGGATCAGCTGCAACTGCTGCTCCATTCGGTATAGGTGCAGCTCTGGGACATAAATGTATCTTAAATACATCTCTTTTCTTTCAGATTTCTGGGATATTTCTCACCAAGAAGGCTCAGTGGGTTGGCTGCCAGGGCAGCAGACCAGAGCTGAGGGGTTACAGCTGCTCCCTCTGGAAGCTGTTCCACACTCTCACCGTTCAAGCTGCACTGAGACCCAAAGCTCTGCTAAATACAGGTAAACAGCACATTTTGGGGTGTGCAAATCCTCAGCTACTTCATTTGTGCAGGAGAGTGGCTGCAGGGCTGTACCAGCAGGGGTCAGAGCTTGGCTGCAGCAGGAGGAGAAAAGCCTGACAATTCCTCCTGCCTTAGAGATGTGGAAAATAAACTCTCTAGCCCTAAAGCTGTGAGCAATAAAGCAGGCAAAAAAGGGAGAGAATTTCAGACAAAGACATTCTGAGCTCCCTGAAAAGGGATGAAAATGGTTCAGTTTCCCTGAGGTTGCACTGCTAATTACATTTGATCAGGGGGAGATTTAACCCTACAGTTTAGTAGCTATAAAAGATGTACAACCATCAGCTGATCCTTCTGTGATGTTATTGCTTAAATACTGAATGTTATGACTGTTTGAAGTTGGGGGGTTTTTTTCAGCTGAATGTACCTGTCAGTAATCTCTGCAGTGATTTACCATTTTGCCAGCACTCTGTAAAATTGTTCATTTTTAGACTTGCAGCATCTTGTGAAGCAAAATATTAATATTCTGGGGATGATACCTATTGAAGAAACGTGGTTATATATCTATTTCCTCACCCAATGAAAACAGAATTCCTAATGCTAAAATATTGCCCTTCACATGTTGTCATTCTTGTTTATTTTATTCAGTGCTTTGTTTGCTAGAGTTCTGTTTATTTCCTTTAAAGCTTTTAAAATGCCTTTTCCAAGGAATAGGAGAATTCTAGATGGACTGTTACCACAGAGCTCAGACATTTGCAATTTGCCAGTTGCTAATTGTGTGCTAAAAGGTATTTTATGACTCTAAATTCTGGATCCATGTGTTTGTCCAGAATTGTTTGCAGTGAAAATCTTTCAAATCTTAGTATTTCTCCTGCAGAATAGGAAGATTTTGTGGTAGAAAATCCTCCTGTTGTTGGCTTTTGTTTCTCTCTTTGTTTTGTCTTGTTTTGTTTGTTATTCATGGGGCAGTGGGTTGAATTTCTTCAGTTTGATGCTGTGAGTTTGAAGGGTTTGTTCTGGCTGATTTTAGCTGCTCACACATACATCAGTTACATTTCCCCTTTTACCTCAGTGGCCAAAACTGTTGTGATTAAAAAGATTCTTAATACTTAACTATACAAAATTACACCTTAAATTCTGCATTTCAAACATGAGCTCTCATCAGTCTGAAGTTAAAAATACACCCCAGAACCTGAGGACTCTTTGGCACACTTAGCCCTGACTGTAAATCGGGACAGAGATGTGATGATCACTTCTTACAGCCAAAGAATTGGGTCAGTCTGAGACTGTGGGATTATGTCTTGGGAGGTTTTCCTCTCCTTATTGCTTGTTTAAATCCCATCTACTAAAAAGCATGATGTACTCCCTAATCCTTCCCACCACAGGTAGGGTTTTATGCTTCTTGTCCACTTTAAAGATTAGGGTTACCCTGAATTGCAGTAGTTTGGGAGGAAAGAGAAAAGGAGGATTACACGATGATACATGGCAGATGTTAATAGAAGATTCATCTCCGAGCTGATAAAAGAAAAACAAACCAAATGAGCCATTTTGCAATTGTTTGTTTGCTTTTTTTTTTTTTTCGAGCAGATGTATTTTTCTTGATGGTTTCCTGGCAGTGTGGGGGAACTCGCTGTGGCTTTCTGGATGAAATGGGTTTATTGGTCTGTGTTTGATGTGGTTCAGTGTTCACCAGTGAAATCTGAACCTGCAGTGGGAGCAGCAAGGGGGAATCCAAAGGAACTTGGGACAGAACTGCTCACATCCAGGGATGGATGTGTAAAATCACTGTGGAAATCAGGTCCTGAGCACATTTAATCATACGAAATGTGGGTTTAGGTAACAGAATCTGTTGGTGTGAATAGGACAAGCTCATGGGCATTAAAATAGATTCTTTGGATTCTTGTTTAATCTGTTGCTGAATTTGAAAGATCTCCCTCCAGAGTGAATTTTCTGAGGGTAACACTGCACAGGAGAACAGACCTAATTTGAGTACAAATCTCTGCTCCTCCATGTGGACATCATTTACTATAGTTACCTTTGCTGTGGTGTTGTTTTTCTCCAAACACATATCGAAGGTAAAACTGTTTTGCCTGAAATGAATTTCAACATTCCAAAATTATCTTCCAGTTTTTAATACAGTAATTTAATCTGCTTTAATCTCAACCTTTGTTTTTACATGTTCAGTCACAGATACTGAAGGGCTGAGGAGACATCGTTTGCTTTTTGGGGTTTCCTTTTGGCTTTAAGGACTTTTTTTTTGCTGCTGTGTTTAAGAACATCATCTTGTTGTTCCCAGTAAAGGTGTGAACAACAACCTTCATGTATTTCTTACCTATATAACAGATAAACACTGGTATTTTGAGCAGATTTCACTGAGGATTGTTTTTCCCCCAAGCCCAAAGCAGTAGCAAGTGCCTCATGCTGGAGGTGCTCAGCAGCAGGAGGCTGTGATTTGATCAATCTGCACCATAAAACGTGTTTAGTTTGACAAATGTGTGTTCCTGGTAATGGATAGCACAGTTTTAAATACCTTTTGACATAATTTACTGGGTCAATTAAGGATGAATCAGAAATTCTGTGAGACGGAGATGAAACCATTAGGATTTCAACAAATGATAACAGGTTTTCAAGCCTCTTAGAGATGTAGCAACTACCTGATGGCACAATAAAGGCTCAGGACAGAGTTCTCCATCTGTGAAGACCTTAGTTTACTTCTCAATTAATTACTCTTTTGCATTATCTTCAGTGTAGGCCTGCGAGTGGTATAGAAAGAACAATGTGCTTGTGTTTATTTGAGGAGGAATTCCTGATTTACTCTTGCAAGTGCAAATGGTGCTCAGCAGCTGTTGTGTGTGTGCAGTCAGTGCCTGCCAAAAAAACCCCTTGGAATTAATAACTCTAATGAGATTCTGGTGCTCTCTAATACCTCAGAGTTCTAGAGGAGCAAACAGACATCACAGGCACCTTGGGAAGTACTTACCAGAGGGGATTTGACTCTTGGTTTTTTGCCATAACTGTAGGCACTAATGTCATGGTGAATGCACAGCAGAAATATTAATCTAGTTTTTGGGCAAGATATTGGAACTGGTCTCTGCTTCCAGAAGGATTGTGACATACAGTGTGGACTTTGTACATTTTAACAACTTCACCATGTACTCTGATAAAATTTAATGGCTTTTCATTTCACGAATGGCAAAGTTCTTTCCCCCCCTCAAATTTTAAGATACTCTTTGAAAGGAGAAATTTCCCTGTGAAGAACTTGACCTTTAACTCTGACTTTAATGTGTTGTTCAGGGTAAATTTGAGCAGAGTTGTATGGACTATATGTGTTTGTCTGTGTTGGCATTAAGACTACTCTGCATTTTTGGAACCTTAATGTGTTGGAAATAATTTCCTTGTGCTGTCTGATACCTCAGACAAGCTTTCCAAGTAGGAAAAGTCCTGTTTGAGAGCACTTTAAGCTCTGTTTATTGCCAATTAATTTGGTTTCTAAGTGTCTCACTTCAACTACTTAGTGACAATATTCTCTATGTATTTACAATATGTCTTTTGTTGGGGAGATATTTCTTCTCACAACTGTGTGAAGCTTTTCATCCCTCTAAAATCTGTGCCTCATGAGGTGTAGGTGCTGTATGGTGACACTTGTGCTGTGGGTGTCTTTCAATGACCACAGTGAGCAGTGTCTGATCTCTAAAGTCAGGTGTAAATTGTGCATGGAAGAAGAATTGAGCAGCACTTCCTTTTCCCTCAGTTCCTTTGTGTGAGCATTGAAGTGTCTCTGTTGAACTTCTGTTGCCCAGACAGTGCTAAATGCATCTCTCCCCTGTCTCCCAGGTCTTGAGGACAATCCCCAAGTTGTGCTGCAGGTGATGAGGAGATACATTCACCACTTCTTTGGCTGCAAGGCTTGTGCTCAGCATTTCGAGGAAATGGCTAAAGAGTCCATGGATTCTGTGAAAACCTTGGACCAAGCTGTTCTGTGGCTCTGGGAAAAACACAATGTGGTGAACAACAGGCTGGCAGGTATGGGAGAGAAACACACCCGAGAGGTGACTGTGGCACTGCAGTGTTGTGCCTTTATGGGATGTCATGAAACACAGCATTCCCAGGGGTTTTTTCCTCTGGGATTTCACCTGTTTGCTCAGAGGCTCTTGCTGGAGGATGAATCCAAAAGGGAAAGCAGAGTTCAGTGGAATAAAAATAAGTACATTTCTCTCTGTAGCAGTTTAAATAGCTGTTAAAACCTGTCTTGGGTTTGTTCTGTATGGAAAAATACGACAAATGAATAAGAGACTGTGTCAGGATCAAAGAACCTGAAGTGTGAGCAGCTCAGCAAGGGAATAAACTAAGGTGAGTCTGTTCCCCTCCAGATCACTGTTTTCAGTTAGCCTAAAAGTGCTGTTAAAACACTGGTGGTGTTTAATCCTTTCTGTTCTGGGGGTATCAAGTAACTAAAGCACTAAAGAAAATTGGTTTCTCTTTGCACTAAATCCCTGTCTGCTGTTATGGATCTGGGTAATGCACACTGCTTACAACTGAAACATGCTCTGCTGTGGTTATACACCCCAAATTCCCATGATTTATGAAGTGTTAAATACTGCTGTGAGTACAAACAGTTTGTGTCCTTTCTGTGAGGGGCAAAAAAAAAGCAGATGATAAGGTATGAAATAAAAAGATCTCCTAATTTTGGTTCCTCTTGCTGAGCTGAACACAGAGACAGCAACTCCCCCTGGCTTGGAGTTGCTAAGTGGTGCAGCAATACACTTATTTAAAACATTAAGGTATTGGAAAACTCCCATGGATATTGATTTAGGTGATGCAACAGCCACTAAAATGCCCTTTTAGGAAGAAGTAGAAACACACTGGAATAAATAATAATGTTAAATTATGCTCTTTAAGTTTGCTAAAATTTCTCTGTGGGACAGTGATGGATTTTTACCCTTAAAAGCTGCTTCTGGATTTGTGGTCATGTGTTTGGCTTTCAGGGAGAAATGATGGTTGGTCAATGAAAACACCTTTGCCTCTGGGTCAGGAGGTGGAGGTGGCTGTGCCCTGTTGAGTTATTCCCTGTTGCTTCAGAATGCCCAAAATTGACATTGGCCATCCCAGTGCCATGCAGTGCTCTGGGCACAGCCTCAAGCTCTGCCAGGGGAGGTTTAGGTTGGATATGGAATGTGCTGCCCAGGGAGGTGGTGGATTCCCCATCCCTGGAGGTTTTTAAGGTGAGACTGGATGTGGCACCAGCTACAGCTCTGAGCTCTTTGCCACATAGACAAGGAGCCGTGAGCAACTGAAATGTTAAAATCAGGTCAAGTTCAAGACACTGTTCCATGTTTAAAGGCTAAAAAACAAGCTGAAAATACATCTGAAATAGGAAAATCGCTTTTAAATACTGAAGGTAGTTTGTAATACTGCAAAGCTCAGGGTGGAAATGTTCCTAGCACAGAAACAAGAAAATATCAGAGTGTTTGGCCTTGGAGCTGCTCCTGTGACTCAGGCACAGCTCAGGGATTAGGGAGCACTGGGTGCAAAAGAGCAGTTTGTTTTGCCCCAGAATTCAGGTTAACCCTGGAGGGCCCAGATGGTGTTCTGCCCTCTGGAGCAGCAGTTGGAGGAGCTTGGGCTGGGGTTGGAATGCTGAGACTTTGCCTGAGGGAAAAGAGAAATAATGATCAGCCAGTTTTTGTGTTTTGAAAGTATTTGGACCAGCATTGAGACATCCACGAGGAAACACGAATTTCCAACTTTGTTCCTGATTGTCTTAGTTTGGTACAAACATTATCGTGCTGCTTTTTGCCAACCTCAGTGTCTGTAAGTGGAAAATACTCTGTGCAGTGTCAGTTCAGCTTTGCCACTTCATTCACTTCTGATATTTAGTTTTCATTTCTTTTTTTTTTGCTCTTTCCCAATCAGGTGATTTGACTGAAGACCCCAAATTTCCCAAAGTTCAGTGGCCAACTCCAGACATTTGTCCTGCATGTCATGAAGAAATCAAAGGACTGCACAGCTGGAATGAAGAAAAAGTGCTGCAGTTCCTGAAGCATCACTACAGCACCGAAAATATTCTCCATAAATACGCCGAGAGCCAAACTGACTCCACTGAGGCTGAGCAGGGAGACACAGGGGAGGTGAAAGACAAACACCTGCTGAAGAAATCAGGGGGAAGCAGAGAAAATGGGATGCAGGAGAAGGAAAACCCCCTAGATTCAGGCTCCAAGGGGTTGGATAAGCCAATAGCTAACCCTGGAGCTGTCCAAGGTAGCGGCAGGAGCTCAGCTGCAGCAGGAAACCTCCGAGAGACAAGGCAGGCTGTGTCCTTCCTGGGCATTGGATTTTCCAACCTAGACATGAGCCTGTGTGTCATCCTCTATGTGGCATCATCCCTGTTCTTAATGATCATGTACTTCTTTTTCCGGGTGAGATCCAAGCGGTGGAAAGTGAAGTATTCTCGTTCCTCTGTGTAGGAGTTGTGTTTGGTTGTGGCTGGTCAGTCCCAGAGACAGCTTTAATATTTATGATCAGGGATTTTCTATACAGTATTCCTTGTTCCAAACCCCTCTCTTCCCGAGGCATTCCACAGGTGTTGAGCTGAGTGCACAGAGGTGGCTGTGAGAGCCCCAATCTCTGCCCGAGGCACACGGAAACGTCCTCTGAAGGGAAAGTTGCATTTGGCATTAAGATTTTTCCATGACTTCCCACCTACATCCTTTACTCATTTTCAGAGTAAACATTGCATTATGCAATCCACTGTGCCTGCTGGAGGAGGAAATTGGATATTGGTTTGTGTACTCCCAAGTCAGGTGTTATTTTTGTTTCATTTATCCAGAGCTGATTTTTCCTACCCAAGTGCTGAATGGTTCTGCTGTTTCCTTGGCTGCTTCATTTGGAGAAGCAGGAACACTCTTTTTTTTTTTTTTTTTTTTTTTTTTTTTTTAGGAAATAAGAGTTCTGCTCTGATTAAATCAACCCCAAACCTATGTGACTTTCTGAAATGCTATTTACACAGCATATTTAAAGCAGAAATCATTCCATGTTCAAATCATTCTTCCATTCTCTGTGCATTCCAGCCAAGGATGGATGTGTGGGTGGCAGGAGGAGAGTTTTGGGGCAGTTTGTGGCTCAGTTAACATCCTGGCTCTGATTGCTAATGTTGTCACCATCTGAGTGGAGATTGGGTGTGAGCAAGGACAGACCCAGAGCTGTACTTGCTCCACAGTTGGATGTGTTGCCAGAACATTGGATAACTCTCCTCATTTGTGAACCAGAAGAACAGCTGAGTAATTACTGTGTTATCCACATGGAAGCCAATCCTGATGAACTCTAGTGAAGGAAACTGTTTTCAGTGAAGGACAGTGAGATTTGCATCAGCCTGCTGGAACAGATGGAAAAGTGTGGAAACACTGAGTTATTCCATTGGATAACTCCATCACAATATAGCAACTAATGTTCCCTTGGTGTTCCAGCTCTGAGCTCACAGAGAGGCAACTGCCAGCTCTGAGGTTGCCTGTGCAGTGCATGGAACGGCCCTTTCCTCCATCCCTGCTGCTGGAGAGCTCCTCTTGGAATCAGAAATGGTTCTCTGGTGGTGAAGTCCCAGAGCTGCTCCATGCTGGGATGTGGCAGCAGCTGGGATGTGGCAGTTGCCTGTCTGGGGTCCTGGTGGGCAGCAATTAGCAGAAATCATGCAAACAGTTCCAGAATTCCCATTGGGAATGGGAGTTGCCCTGATCCAGGCTGGGGGATAAGTCACGTCCTGGCTAGTGAAGTTTCTAATCCTATCCAATGTAATTGAGCATGTTCTAGTTATCCATTACCTAATCTTTAGTTAATCCTAATAGGTTTTGGCCTCAATGTTTTCTCGTGGCAGTGAGTTCTCCAGATTAATTATGTTATATAAAAAGGCTTTTCCTTTCAATTCTACATTTGCAACTTTTAATTTAATTGAATGTTTGCTGCCTCCTCTGTTACACGAGAAGGAAGCAGCAGTCCCTGGCCAATTCCCTGGATTTAGACCCTTACTGTGTCCTCCTCTGATTTCCCTCATCAGCTCCAGCACAAAAAGTTTAAAGCCAGGCAACAAGAATAGTCAAAGAGCACAAAACCTCCACAGGGTTATTTTTTTCGTGATCAAATCTTGTTTGTTCACCAAACTGAGTATTTCTTTCTGCAGCTTCAGATTGGAATGACAGAACTGAGCTTCCAGGATTCACTGTCCCTTGGTGCTTGTGTTCATCTGAATAACACACAGGGCAAGGAACAACTTTCTGTGGTTGTGAATGTGTTAGAAGGAAAAAAAAATTGTTCACATCACACTTAGGCTGATGTCCCTGCAGAGATGCATGACCTGTGCTTCACTGAGCCTTCAGCACTGCTGTGTGTGCCCTGTGGCTCCTGCTCCAGTGCCAGGAACTTGGCTCTGTGCTCTCTCCATGAAGCTGAGCCCAACTCCTGCCCTCTGCCACACACATTGTGGCATTGGCTCAGTCTGTGCTCTTTGAGGACCCTCAGTCTTCCCAAGTTCTGGCACAAGGAGTGATCGTGGGTCTTCTCTCCAGGAATTTAAGTCCCTATAATCATAGCTGGATATTGAAACAGCTTGTGAGCAACTGGAGTGATGGTGAGCCCATGGTGGAAGGTGGTCCAGGCTCTGATCCATGAGACATCCCAGGAGAGGAGGCTCATTGAGAGGAAAACCTGGAGATTCCACATTTAGTTGTGAAAATCAGGGAACTTATAAGTGACCTAATATCTGGGGAGTTCTCAGCCCTCAAGCAAGGACATTTAGCCTTCAAAAAAACCAACCCAAACACCAAGAAAACCCAAAGCAGCACAGCAGTGTTGGATCTGGAAAGCTTAGC
>NW_008681236.1:0-3019 GCF_000695815.1 Acanthisitta chloris | reverse complement strand
CTGTCAGTATTGCTCATGTTTTGAAGCTGCAAATCACTTGTGACTGCTGTGGCTTAGAACTCTACCACATAGCTAGACCTCATTTCATTATCTTCAACTCATTCTGCTCATTTTCATCTGCACATGAAAGCCAAAGGCGCTGAATGTTTGTAGACTTTGCCATGATGGGTTTGGAATAAGGTTCTTCGTTGTGTTACACATCATTAACTTCTACCTTGCTGTTACCTTGCTGCAAACATGACAAAGTGAACCAGCACTCAAACTTCCAGTGGCTCTTTTTTTTTTGTAAAAGCATGAAATGAGGATGTTGCTTGTCCATGTTGCTGCTCCAGCTCCTGTCAGTGACCCAACCAAGGCTTTCACTTCTCTGACCTCATCTGGGAAGGTTTTCTTGACTTTGAATTCAGTTGTGTAAATCTCGTTCTTACTTTCTATCTTTAGAATGACAAGGTGTGTCATGTTATGTCTCTGTAATGTCACAGTCTGTGCTGGGGGTTGGGGGGTGCTGCCAGGAAAGTGTTTCTGCTCTAAAATTTGCCTCCAAGCCTCATCTCCTCAGTCCCACAGAGGGTTCTGCAGTGCCACTTCCCTGTGGAGACTGTGCCATGCTGGGGACAGTCAGTTCCAAGAGGGAATTCCTTGGCCCTTTGTAATTCACAGAGCTTTCTTTGCTTTTGGGATGTTTTTAAAGAGGAAGTATTAAACCTGCATAGAATTAAAGGAGTAGAATTGAGAGAAAAGCTGCAAGTGCTAAAGAAACCTAATGAAGTGTTCCTGAGAACTCCTTTCATGTCCAGCAGTGCATCCATCCTGCTGCTCCTGCTCAGAACTGGATGGGAGTGAAGTCCCGGGTGTGTTGTCTCAGTGGTTGCACATGAGATGTTCAAAATAGTGACTATACCATTTCAATCATGGAAATATTCTATTTATTTTAGTTCCATAACTTGACATTTTTTGAGTCTGTTCTGGTTTGCTTTGGTTTGTTTTTTAAAGGTCTCATTCCTCTCTTGGAAGGAAAAGTGACTGTTTTGTACTAAATTGTAAACTAATGTGCTTGTTTAAAATAAATTGCAAACATTTGGGCAAAATGGAGTGTTTGGGCTTTTTTTACCTGTGTTTTAAAACTCTTCTTGGCTAAACTCTACCACAAAGATTTTTTTGTACCTTTCTGTGTACCACATCCTTCACTTCATGTGAGAAGGAACAGGTGAACTTTTACTCCACTTCTTTCACTGTTATCCCACTGTTATGGGTAAGTGAAGTAAAAGTTTACCTGTCAGGGAACATTTGCAGGAGTGATGGAGAAAGGGTCAGAAACTGACCCTATGACCTGCACATTCTCTCTGTACCCATGTACCCAAATCCTCCTCTCCCTTGCACCAGGACATCTCTGACCTCCCCCAGGTGCCTCTGAGCCTTCCTGCAGCTCCTGCTGCAAATAATATTGATTATCCACCTGCAGAAATGCACCAGGAGCATTCTAGAAATCAGTAAAATCTGTAAACCTGTAGATCAGGTTCTTTGAAGTTTGGCACTGACCTTTCCAGGGAACCAGTGCCGTCCCCTGGGGAACCTGAGGAATGAGATCATCACCTGAATATCCTGAGAACAGACACATTTTCCCTGCTGGGGCAGGACCAGTGCCTCATCCTCACCACCCAAACTCAGAGCATCTGCTGTCTCCTCGGGAAGAGGTGCTAAGGGCTGTCCCAGGAACCCAAAACGTGGTTTGATGTTCTTTGGTGAGGACAAAGTGTGTCCTACAAAAACTGGCTCAGGATCCCTGGAGGGAAGGACAGTGCAGCCTCTGGGTCTGCTCACAGAAGCCAACAGAAGGGAATGGGAAGGGAAGTAGGTTTAATCCCAGGCTTCTCAGTGGCTGCTAAAGAATCTTCTGAACCAAGGAAGAGGAAGAAAACCAGGAAGAAAAAATGTTTGGGTGGGTTGGGTTTTATTAATAGTGGCAGAAGCACAGTGAGGAAGCCCCTGAGGAAGTGCCTTCGACCTGAGCAGGAGTGTGTGGTGACAGATCACTCCAAGGGGCTTTTGGGAACCTGCCAAGCTGGTGCCAGTGTGGGAGACCACAGACCTGGCGTGTGCCACTGATGGTCCTGAGTGCCTGAACAGGCACCACCACACACACTGCCTTAAACTGCCTCCTTCGAGGCTCAGACTAAAAAACCACTTCAAAACTGAGTTTAAAAGAGACCATGTGGGCCATCACCTGCCTCCCAGGAGCTGTTCATGGCCCTGGGGAGGGCTGTGTGCCCCAGCACAGCTGGTGTTGCCCAGCAGACTCATCTGGTACCCAGTGTCACTGCAGCACAGCACCAGTCATGCTCCAGCAGTGCTGTACCTGCACTCTAGTCTGGCATTTCTGGGTGCTTTACTTGGGGACAACAGATCCTGCTCCCCAAAACTCTCTGCTCCCTCTCCCTCTGTTATTTTCCAGCCATATGGGTCTGAGCTGTCCCTCAAGCTGGAACCTGTGCCCTGGCCAGATAAACCATCACAGGGTACAATCCTGACCCAGCCCAGGACCTGCAGGAGGGGAACAGGTAGGAGGGCAGCCTGGCACCCAGGGATGCTCAGCATGCCCCGAGGTTGGGGTCCCAGGGGTTCAGGGTGGGCTCTGCTCCCCCAGGAGTGGGCGAAAGTCCCAGTGCTGCCGTCGGCAGGAGCATATGTGTGTTTGGAGGCTCCCGCCCCTAAGCTGCTTTTATTAATTTGTAATCCCCTGCGAGCAGGAGGTAAAGGGATTCGGGGGATTAACGGGCTCACAGTAACAACCACAATTATCAGCTCCGGCTGCCTGGGGCAAGCGGTGCACACACGCACGGGGCTGTTCGCCCTGGCACACGCACACAAACACGGGCACAGAACACACCAACACCTCCACGCACACAGAAACACGAGTGCCCACGGGGCAGAGCACACAGGTGCGGGCACAGACGCACAGAACCCAGCACACCCCTCCGGGCACACCCGAACGCATCCAAGTGCTGCCACACGCAGCAAT
>NW_008681235.1:383-1790 GCF_000695815.1 Acanthisitta chloris | reverse complement strand
CGCCCTCTCCTTCCTCTGCTGCTGCTATGACAATGATGAGCCGCCCGGCCTCGCTCTGTACGTCCCGACCCAGAGCTGAGGCTGTGTCCCAAATCTCAGCCCTGTCTCAGCCGTCAGAGCACCAGCTCTGCCTGGAGCGTGCAGCCAGCTGGGAAGGGTGATAGAGCTGTTTGGGACCTAGACTGCGACCTCCTGTCCCACCTCTACCGGGCCTGGGGGCGGTAGGTGCTGGGCCAGATGCTCCGGGGGAGCCTCCGGCCTCTCACAGCAGAGCCGGGGGAGGAAAAGTGCTGCAGATCCATTTCTGCTGCAGAACATCCCCCCGGCTGCCACAGCCCTCAGCATGACTAAACCCACAGTCCCCAGCTGCCTCCTGAGCTCCAGGGGGTTGTGCCCTGTCTGCCTGTCCTGAGGTGCCCCCCCAGTTCCCTCCACTCCCATTTCCAAGCCTTCCATCCACCTCAGCCTCCTGCATTGCAAACGCTCTTGATGCGAGTTTCCCAGGCTGCACAGAGCTGGGACAGGATGTACCTGCACACTAGGGTGGCAGAGCCGCAGCTCCTGCCCCAGCTTTGGGGCCTGGGGACTGTGAGCAGGGAGTGCACAGACTCTCCTTCCACGGATGTCCCTGGGGCTGTGAGAGTGGGAAGGGGCCTGCGAGGGAGGACACGCACCCACCTCCATCTCGCTGCCCTCCCGCAGGTTGAAGGTCAGGTCCTGGTGGATTTCAGCCATGAACTTGCTGGCATACTCTGGGTAGAGCTGCAGCACCTCGCAGAGCCCGCGCAGCCCAATGTGCTGCAGGTCGCAGTAGGTCAGCGCCTTCACGTCCGCGTTGGTCTTGATCACTTGGTCTGTGCTGCACAGGTCGGCCCCGATCAAATCCCCTTTGCCTACAGAGAGGGTCAGGGTGGGCTAGTGGTGCAACCCCTCGCAGCAGGAGGGGCTGGGGCAGAGCCCACACCACCTGCCCTCACCCAGGATGGCCAGGACCACGTCGTCCTTCAGCACCTCGAGGGAGCCAGAGCAGACAAAGTAGTTGGCCTGCAGCGCGTCGCCCTGGCGCAGCAGGTACTCCCCCGGGGCGCAGAACGAGGTCTTGATGTGGAGCGAGAGGGAGCGCAGGCAGCCCCGGCTGGCAGTCTCGAAGATGGGCAGCTGCAGGATGTCCTTGTTGAGGTGCATGGCCACGTCTGCGCGCAGCTCGTCAGGGAAGTCGTGCAGCAGCTGGGGAGAGCAGGGCCAGGGGCTGGGCACGGTGGCAGGGAGCAGCTTTCCCCACAGCCCAGCAGCCCCAGGGAACAGGTACCCCTCCAGACCAGGGAATCTCGCTGCTCAGCTGCCCTCGTGCTGCTGCAGAGCCTAGCAGTCCTGACTGGGCACTGGCTGGGGTGATGCCTCTTCTCC
>NW_008681235.1:0-357 GCF_000695815.1 Acanthisitta chloris | reverse complement strand
CCTGGCGTCTCCAGCGCCACATCCACAAGTAGCCCTGCCAGCCCCATTGCCCCTGCACTGGGTGCAGGATGGGGCTGGAGAGGGCTGGCCCAGCCCCACCAACACCTCCTACCTCGTTAGTGTCAATGCCGTTGTTCACCGACCAGGTGGTCTGGAAGTACTCCAGCATCCTCTGCTTGAGCTGCTGGGGCAGGCGGTGGACGCGGATGAAGTCCTTGAGGTCCTTCATGCGGGTGTGGTAGAGCGAGCGGCGGGAGTACATGCGCTGGATGATGGCCGTGACGTTGCCGAAGACGACGGCGTGCATCAGTGCTGGGGGCAGGAGGACAGCGTCAGGCCAACGAGGGGCAGCTGCAG
>NW_008681234.1:0-9848 GCF_000695815.1 Acanthisitta chloris | reverse complement strand
TGACCAGGCTCTCAGTGCCTCCTACCTGGAGATCTACAATGAGCAGGTAGGTGCCTGCCCAACTGCCCAGCCTGGTGCTGCTAGCACCCTGTGCTCCCCTGCCCTGATGTCTCTCCTTCGCTGTACCCCCAGGTCCGGGACCTGCTGAGCCTGGGGCCGCCGTGTGCCCTGCCCCTGCGGTGGAGCAAAACCCGCGGCTTCTACGTGGAGAATCAGCAAAGTGTGGAGTTTGAGAGCCTGGAGGCCATTGTCAACCTGCTCCTGCAAGGTGCTGAGCCACAGGCAGAGGGCTGGGGCATGTTCAGGGGGTGCCAGACCTGGTATAGCCCTCCACAGACCACCCCCAGGGCTGGTGGGGCTCTGATGGGAGCCAAGAGGAGCAGCTCTCTGTCCTGCTGCAGAGCCAAGTCAGGCTCATGTCTGGCAGGGGGTGGGCAGTGGGTGCTGTGCTGGGGTGTGGGGCCTCGTGCCCCCCTGCAGCTCTCAATCCCCCCGGCAGGATCCCAGAGGCGACGGACCTCGGCACATGCCCTCAACAGGCACTCGAGCCGTAGCCACGCTCTTCTGACCATCCACATCCGCAGCCGAGCTGTGAGCACACACCCTGCTCCAGGGGAGGGTTTGGGGGGGCCAAGGGCTCATCATGGGGGTGCAAAGAGCCCCAGGCTGTGGGGGTCATGTTCTCCTCCTCATGGACACGGTGGTAGCAGCAGAGAGTCCGATCCCAGACACAGGGGTTGGGCCACTGCTGTGAGCCATGGGGAAAGGGTGAGGGGGGACAAAGCATCACCAGCCAATGTGGGTCCCCCAGCCCAGCGCCTGCCCCAGCAAGCAGGGCACATTGTGCTTCGTGGACCTGGCTGGCAGCGAGCGGGTGAAGGAGACTGGCTCCAGTGGGGAGCTCTCCGTGGAGGCCAACAGCATCAACCGCAGCCTCCTGACACTGGGTAAGAGTCAGGGGACCTGCCATGGGATCACAAGCTGCTGATCCCTGTCAGAGCCCTGTTGCACCCTCTGTGGCTCATCCTCTGGCAGGACACTGCATCTCTCTGTTGGCCAAACCTCGAGGGAAGAGAACGCACATCCCATACCGGGATAGCAAGCTCACCCGGCTGCTGGCCCGCTCCTTGGGTGGCTCGGGCATCACCCTGATGGTATGTGCATGGAGGAGGCTGGGCAGGGGTCTCACCCTGTGGAGGGCAAGGCTGGAGAGGGGTGGTGACCCCCTGGCTGACAGCTCACCTATATCTCTTCTTCATCGGCAGATCGCCTGCATCTCCCCATCCTCACGCTGCCTCTCAGAGACACTGAGCACATTGCACTACGCCAGCCGGGCCCGGAGAGTCACCACCAGACCCCTGGCCAACAGGGTATTGCAGACAGGGACCCCACTGAGTTCCTCAGCCCCACTGCTGAGACATCTCTGAGCCACCCCCTTATGCTCCCAGGTGTCTCGGGAGAAGCTGCTGCAGACCTTGGAGGAGGAAATCCATCACCTGCAGCTGGAAAACCTCTCCCTGCGCCAGCAGCTGTGCCTGCCTAGGGTGCCAGTGAGGAGTGTGGATGGTCCAGGGAACCTCCCAAAAGCATGGCCAGGCTGGGGAGGCATGTACGGCCCCACAGGGCTGTGTCATCTCCCTGTTGAAGGGCAGCTCACATCAGAGGGAACCCCAGCCTGGCCCAGCCTTTATGGTCTCCTGCGGGACTTCGTGGTGGAGAATGAACAGATGAGGTATGGAGGGCATGAGCAGGACCCCTGAATCAAGGGGCTGATGGGGCAGCTAGAGCCCCTGGTCCAGTAGCACCCTGTGTCAGTCAGCACCTTGTGTCAGCCAGCTTCTCCCAGGGACTCCATGGGGCTGGGCAGGGCCTCAAGGTTCTCTGGAGGCTGCCAATGGCATTCCCTGTTCCCTCACTGCTCCCCAGGCAGCCCCATCCATCCCCAGACCTCAGTGGTGACATCCCAACTGGCCCATCCCACAGAGCCACCTGCAGCTCCTGTGTCAGCCAGCCCCTGCTCCAGAATGCTTGGAACCCCAATGTCCCTCCTGGCCACTCCAGGAGGCTCCGACCCACCACAACCCCTGCCTCTGCCCCCCGGCTGCCAGTGAGTGTGGGGGGCCCTGGGCTCTATGGGCATCCTGCCCACAGCTGGGTGAGGGTGCACAAACCACTCACCCACTGCTGTTCCCTCTTGCAGAAGCTGTCTCCTGCCTCCGGCCGCCCCAGCTGCCCGGGGTGCCCCCAGTGCTGCCCCAGGGCAGCTGATGCCACTGTGTCCCAGGTACAGCCCTTTGTGGTCTCTTCGGAGGGGGATGGCACAGCGTGGCACAGCAACCTTGACCTCTGCTCACCCCCAGGTTCTGCCAGTGCCCCCCATTCCACAGCCAGTCCCCCCCGAGGGAAGTGCTGGTGTTCTGCCACCCAGACAGGAGGATGTGGCTTTGCCTGGCTCCCATCAGCTCCACGGGCACCCCCAGCCGCAGCAGGGGAAGTGGTGAGAGCTGGCACCTGAGGCCACTTCCCTGGGCATCAGCTACAGCTGGGGTTTCGGGGGGTGGTGGGACAGTGGGTCAGGGTTTGTTCATATGTCCTCACAGCAGGAGCCGTGGCAGGAGCAGGAGCTTGTCTCAGCAGCACCCACTTCCCCGGGAGCTACCAGGCCTTGAGTGCAGTCCCAGCCCCGAGGGAAAGGTCATCCCTTCGGCACCACCATGGCCAGGATTGCCAGAGCCCAGAGGTGAGCAAGGCAGTGGCAAAGGGCCAGGCAGGGCCTTGGATGGGGTTCCTTGGGGATGGACACCCATCCCCAGCACAGCCACTCATGCATGGGGCTGTGGACTGATGCTGGGGGTGCTGGAGACCTGACCCTGTTGATTTCTGGCTGTCAGCTGCCGGCACAGTCCCTCTCCTCCAATGGGAAGAAGCCCTGGATTGGCTGGCAGAGCAGATCTGAGCAGCCACAGCTGCACTGTAGACAGGAATCTGGCATGGACTGGGGCAACAACCACAGCCTTTGGGGACATGGGGATTCTGGAGTACAAGGACTGCGCAGACCATGGGACAGATGGATGGATGAATGGATGGATGCACAGACAGGACTCTCCAGCCTGCACGGCACTCACAGTTTATTTCTGTCTAACTGGGGCTGTGCTGCCTGCAACTCTGGGGATCCCATTCAGGCACTCTCCTCCCCAGGCTGCGGGCAGTCCAGCCAGTACTGGGCGATGGAGCGAGGATAACGGGGCAGCACCAGGTCCACACGCTTGGTGCGCAGGTTGACACGGTAGTACTTGTCTAGGAGGAAAGGGAGATGGCTGTCAGGACTGCCCATGGCTGTGGAGAGCTGCCAGCCCTCACTGCCAACCCTGGGCACCTTCCCACCGCATCCCAGAGCTTGGGGATGTTGCAGTGAGAGGAGCCCCCTCCCATCCCAGCAGCCCTGGTCCTGCATCATTCCCAGATCCTGCCATGCTAGACTCACCTCCTACAAAGAAGTAGACGCTCTGGAGCATCTCACAGTTGGAGCCTGACAGATGATCACTTTCAACACCCGTGGAGTCGGAGTCAGAGTGCAGCCAGCTCCAGAGCCCCAGATTCAGTGACCGGTGCTCGTTGTACCTCTTGCGCTGGCGGCGAGACTTCCTCCTCCGTGGCTGGTGGGAGGCCACGTAGATCCTGCCAGCCATGGCAGCATCCAGCCGGCTGGGCAGCCCCCGCCAGTCCCTGCTGATGTACCGCGGGCGGCTCGCCCCGGCTGGAAAAGGAGCAGAGCACAAGTGAGAGGAGCAGCAGTGTATGTGGTGAGCTGAGGTCAGTGCCATGGACAGCCCCCAGCACCTGCTCTGAGACCCATGGGGATGCTCCAAAAGATCCCAGCCTGGATGGGATGTGTGATGGGGACACAGACTAGGCAGAGCCAGGAGCAGCACTCCCCAACCCCCTTGACTGGGATCAGCCCTGTGCTGCCGAGCCTCCTCCTCCTCCTCCTCCTCTCCATCTTTCATTCCCCTTGCCCAGAGCTGGTTTTTCCTGTGGCATCTCCAGTTTCGGTAGCAATAAACAGTCCCCAGCAGTGAAGCTGTGGTGTGAGGTGTCTGGAGATGGGTTCAGTAGCATGGGGCATAAGGGCTGTGAGGATGGGATTTGGAATCCTATGGGAGATGCAGCTGTGGCCTGGGAGGTTCCTGTGCATGACCTGGGCAGGACACTGTGGCTCATCTGTCCTCCTCATGTTTCCAGGCATAACTCCCTCCTCCCTGGGTGCCTGCATCCCTCATGCCCTCTCAGTGCAGGCTGTATTGGCATCCACCACCCCTTTCTCCTGGGGCTGTCCCAGCCCTTACCCATCCTGCCGCCAAAGAGGAGTTGGAAAACATCCTCCCAGCTGTCCCGGTTCATGAAGGCATAGTGCCTGAACACAGTGGAGGGGGAGGTCTTCTCGCAGTCAGCCTGTGTGGGCTGCTGGGTGAAGTCATAGGACCAGTACAACTTGTCTAAGAGACAATATGCAGAGTGTTAGTGGGGGACAGGCACTTGAAGAGATGCAGTGAAGGGGTGTCCTGCCCACACCTGCTGGTGTCAGGCTCTGCACAGGACTGGGAGGCTGCACCCCTTACCCTTGAAGAAATAGACTCTCTCATTGCCGTGGTAGCTGTGTGCAGGGAGGGCGAAGGCTGCATCGATGTTGTTCGGGATGCCCTCAAAACCCTCAGAGATGTCACGTGGGTACCCAGGGTCCAGGGCTCCGTCATCAAAGCGCCAGTACTGAGTGCCCTGGGGGTGAGAGACAGAGCAGGGTTAGGGTGCAACATCCTCCAGCCACAGGTCTGCCAGGGGGAGCAAGCGGGTGCTGGGAAGCTCCAGGCTGTGTCTGCCTAGGGCTCCTGAACTGCCACAGGGATTTGGAGGTATCTGGCAGAACACTGTGTGTTCCTGCCCACCTTGAAGAGGTAAGTCTTGCCCTGGCAGTTGATGCGTGTGAAGGCTGCGTCAATGGGACCCTCGATGCCCCAGACATCACTGATGAGCTTGGGGTAGCCAGGCCGCACACTCGTGCTGTCCAGCTCATAGAAGTACTTCCCTGGGGAGAGAGGGGAGGTGAGAGTGGCAGGAGCTGCAGCTGCCAGCACAGGTCGACAGCATGACAGCATGTCCCATGTGCCTGGGAAAGACCCCCAAGGTACCTCGGAAAGCGTAAAGAGAACCGTTCTTCAGGTCGGTGAAGGCGTCAAAAGGTTTCCCACTGCACAGCTCCTCAGGCTCCCCCACAGGGTCACGGCCCCCAAACCCATCTGTAGTGGTGCTGGGCACCACCTCCACAGGCAGGTCTGTCAGCACCTCATCGGGGCCTGGATTGGTCTCCGGAGTGGAATCCACCAGGGATGGAGACGTGGGTAGTTCTGTGGGGTCTACCTTGGTGACCTCTTCTGTGACGATGTCAACAGTGAGGTTGTAGTCAAGGTAGTCATCCTCCGGCAAGGCAAAGACATCTCCTCGGGTCACTGTGGGAGGGAGCAGGTTGGTCCTGGGGAGCCCTGGGTGTCTCCCACTGGCTCTGTGTGTGGGAGCTGCTTGCTCCCAGGCAATATGGATTTATAGACTTGTGCAATCGTTAAGGTTGGAAAAGACCTCCAAGATCAGCAAGTCCAACCATTAACCCACCACTGCCAGGTCCAACACTAAACTGTGCCACATCTACGTGTTTTTTGAACACTTCCAGGGCCGGTGATTCCACCACTTCCCTGGGCAGCCTATTCCAATGCATGATCACCCTTCCAATGCAGAAATTTTTCCTACACTGCAGATGGCTGCAAGCCAGCTCCCAAAAACCTCATGTGCTGCAGCGCCCTGAGCACCAAATCCTGGCACTGACTTTACTCTGCAGACATAGGTGGGTGCAGAACTGACCCAGCACAGACCCTTCAAGCCACTCAATTTCAGGCACCACCTCAATTTCAGTCACTCTCAGCCACCTCCAGTGCCCTGGCCAGGAGAATGACTGTGGGGCCAGTACCTTTGGCTTTGCAGACAGTGGAGTAGTCACTGCAGCAGCTCTCATAGTACATGCAGAGGCTGTCACACTGGCACTTGCGCTGCGCGTCGAAGGGATCCTCACAGCGGCCCACGCAGGAGTCTGCAAAAGTCACCACACAGCACAGGAGTAACGAAGGGTGGGCAGTGGGGCCAGTGTCTCCCCACCAGCCCAGCCCCAGGGGTGAAAACAAACATGGGTATGTCATGGTTGTGGGCACGCTACCTCTTTGTGGTCAACCCCACCACCAGGAGCTACAGGGGCACCTTCTGCCCACTCCCACCAAGTCCTGCTGATGAGAGTCATGGACTGGGCTGTGCCATGGACCCAGCTCCATGCTGGCAGCCCAGCTGTAGGACAGCCAGGGTTTTGCCCATGTACCACTGGTACCCATGTGCTGTCCACTTACTTTCTCCCTGTCTTGCAGGGTGCAGCCAACATGGCCATAGCCACCACCTGGTTCTCTCCTCACCCTACCCAGGCTCCCCAGTCCCTCCATCAGTCCAGGAACTGCACTTGCTCCATCCCCAAAGCACCTGGCATGGGGCTGGCTGGCTAAGGCTCACCTTCAGCAGCACGGGCGATGGCAAGCAGGGCCAGCACAAGGGTAGGGAAGAGCAGCCTCATCCTGAGTGTCTGGGAGCACAGCCCTCCTGCAACTGTGCTGACTGGAGTGTGGCAGTGGCCAGAGCCCCAGCATCCACTGTTTGCTCAGTCTGCCCCGGCAGGAGAAAACAAACACATCAAGGTCAGAACAGGGGAAAGGGGACAGAGATGATCTCCCACAGAGCTTCCCTTGCAGTCTGTACTGAGCCATGTGTGTTTGAGAGAGATAGGGTTCCCCTTCCCAGACCAGGTGCCTGTTGGGCACTGTTCAGAGAGCAGGAAGGGACAGCAGGCCAGACTCAGGAACCAGTTTTTAAGTCCTGTCACACTTATTTCCTAGCAAACCTCATGGTAGTAAACCTCCCAGCAGTTTCCCAGCCTGGTCTTGGCAAGACAAAAGCCCTCCAGAAGGGATGTGGGAGTGATGCTCAGAGTGCAAAGGAAAAATCCCTGGGCTTATGCTTGTCCAAAATGTCACTGTTTTGAAGGACATATTCTTAGAATTTCAGCTCTCTCAATGCCAAGGCTGGGAGCAGACGTGTGGAGCCCCAAAGTGTGGTGGCTTAGCATGGGGCAGATGCCACCTCTGTGCGTGGGGACCAGGGGGCCAGAGGTGAGTGGTCGTGAGGGAGAGAGGGCAGGAGCCCTCTGCACTTTCACTGCAGAAGGCAAACAACAGCCTGTGTATTTTGCTCCCATCATTCTCTTTCCAACCAGTCTTTTCAGTTACTAATTAATGTCGACTCAGCTCTTTCGGCAGCGCCTGATAACTCCGGGATGTTTATTTAATCAGGGGCAAGGAGCAAACGCACACAAGGCTGCAGCAATCCTCCCTCTGCTGCCGCAGCACTGCTGGGACAGGAGCTCCTGGGGCAGGAGTGGTGCAGCTCTGGGCTTTAAGTGACGCAAGATTTGGGGAGAGAAGAAACCGAGCAGGGTCCCCACTTCTCCAGGGGTCTCTGCCAGCTCAGACACAGGCAGCTCCTGGCATCGTTCACTGCCGTCCTTGCTGGTGAGAGCTTTATCTGGTTTTGAGACAGGCATTTCCACCTGGGAAGCTCTGGTGAGCCGAGGGCAGCCACCAGACGTGGGCTGTCGGGGCAGGACTTCTTCTGCAGCCTGTCACCCCCCTCCTTGTCCCCTGGACTCAGTGTTGTCCCCAAGAGCCAGCACCAAGGCAGCTCCTGGCATCGTTCACTGCCGTCCTTGCTGGTGAGAGCTTTATCTGGTTTTGAGACAGGCATTTCCACCTGGGAAGCTCTGGTGAGCCGAGGGCAGCCACCAGACGTGGGCTGTCGGGGCAGGACTTCTTCTGCAGCCTGTCACCCCCCTCCTTGTCCCCTGGACTCAGTGTTGTCCCCAAGAGCCAGCACCAGCACATCACTACAGCTTCATCTTTTTTTGAGCCTGGGGGACAAAAGCCCTGGATGGGCTCAGGCTTGCAGGAGGCTGTGGGGGACAAGGGCTGTGCAGTGTCTGAGCTGATTTTGCTGATCGGCTGAGACAAAGCTCCCACCTGCTGCTCCAGGCTCCAAACCCTCCTGCTGCTCCAGGCTCCCAACCAGCCGCCACCGACCCATGAAGGCTCAGCGAGCCCTTCTCTGCCAAGAGGAGATGCCAGGAGAGGGGTTGGTTGGATAACGGGGCCCTGGGGAGCCCCTGCAGCCAAGGGCTGAGCAGAGCCAGTGAGGAAAGCTCAGGTGATGCAGTTGATTCCCCAGGACAAGGATGGGAACCGCTGCCATTCCAAAACCCAGGCTTGTGCGGCTGGAGATCCCTCCCAAAAAGCAAAGCAAAGCAAATCAAAACTAAAAGCAAAGCAATGCAAAGTTCAGCTCTCTGAGCTTGTCAGGATAAGCCTAAGGGAATGGTCTGAATTCTGCTGCTCCTGGACAGCAAATTCTTCTGCGGCTCTGCACTGCAACAGCCCATACCATTACCTCTGATTAATAACAATTTATCGAGAAAATCCTTACCGGTTCTGTGCCAAGCCTCTCCCACCGTACTGTGCTGCTCGGGATACCTTGTTTCCCGTCCTTCGCTGATGTCCCTTTCGTCTGTCTGTCCCTGCGTAGTGGATTCAGAGAGGATTAAAAGAGACTCCGTCACATCCGAACATCAACTTGAATTTAAGCCTCAGTCTGAGCTGGCAACAACCTGGTTTTGGAGCCAAGGATTTAAGCTGCTCCTCCCAGCAGAGGCGAGAAGTGTCCAAAGCATTTCTGCCCTGAGCACGTCTGGCCTGGAAAAAAAGGAAACAAAAGAGGCCCAGGCTGCCTCTCTCTTTCTTTTATCATGCAAATCCCAAGCCCACCCAGAAGAACAGCTCTGAATTTCCACCAAGCAGAGGGTATTTACCCCCTGCTGATACCAAATGGTTGAAAACTGTGCCAGGGTGGTCACAACCTCACCGTGGTCATCACAGTGCCTGGTCCTTTACCTCCACCCTGTGCCCCCTCACTGGTCACACAGGGTCCCTGCCTGCCATGGAGGTGACCACCACAGCAGCAGCTCAGGCAAGGTGGGAGGACATGAACCATGGGCACAGAGGGACAAGGCCCAGCTCAGGCTGAGCAGGCTGAGGAACTATAGAATAGGTGGAGTTGAAGGGAGCTTAAAGATTCAAGGGCAGGGAGACCTTCCACTAGATCAAGCTGCTTCAAGCCCCATCCAACCTAGCCTTGAACACTTCCAGGGATGGGGCAGCCAGAGCTTCTCTTGGCAACCTGTGCCAGTGCCTCATCACCCTCACAGGGAAGAATTTCCTCCTAATATCTATATCTCTCATCTTTTAGCTAACACCATTCCTCCTTGTCCTATCACTATCTACTTGTGTGAAAAGCCACTCTCCCTGTTTTCATAAGCCCTAAAAGGCCACAATCATAGAATTTAGGTTGATCGACTCCAACCGTTATCCCAGCACTGCCAAGCCCATCACTGAACCATGTGCCCAAGTGCCGCATCCAGGCTCCTGTTAACTCCTTCCCGGGCTGGCGGCAGGAAGGATCCGGGGGATGCCGGAGCATTTGCAGCGGGAGGGGATGCAGCTGCCGGGACCGAGCCCCTCCTAGGAGAGGCGGCGCCTGCGCCCGGTGACATCAGTCCCGGGGACCGGGATGCTGAGCCCGGCTCTGGAAAGGCTGTTCCCGTTCCGCTTCCAGCTCCGCATCCCTGCAGGGCAGGGAGGGAGCGGGACCAGTCCTCCCTC
>NW_008681233.1:2764-3081 GCF_000695815.1 Acanthisitta chloris | reverse complement strand
TGACAGCCCTGCCATGGTCCCGGGGGGCTAGGAGCCCGCGTGGATCCACTGGGAAAGGGTGAAGGATGTCTGCTGAAGGAGGGAGAGCCAAGCACGTCGTGCAGTCCAGGATGGAGAACTTCCGAAAGGTGAGGACGTCGGAGCAGGAGATGCCGTTGCCCTTCCCCGACCTGCCCCCGGACGTGGTGGAGATGAAAGTGAAGGAGGGCAGCAAGATCAGGAACCTGATGAACTTCGCCATGGCCCAGATGGAGCTGAAGGGCAGGCGGCAGATCGTGTTCAGTGGCTGCGGCAGGGGGAGCCCCCAACACCACAAC
>NW_008681233.1:0-2681 GCF_000695815.1 Acanthisitta chloris | reverse complement strand
TCTGGGAGAGCCAGGAGCCATCTGACGGCCCCGCACAGAACCTGACCGTCCACAAGAACGTCCCTTCCATCTGCATTCTGCTCTCCAGAGACCCCCTGGATCCCACCCAGACAGGCTACCAGCCCCCGGAGCCACTGGATGAGGCGGGAGAGGACGCGGCAGGCTCCTCTGCCAAGGGGCTGAAGCGCTTGCTGCCACCTCCCTGCGAGGAGCTGCTGCCCAAGAAGCTGCAGGTACAGGTGAATGACAGCCCAAGGGGCTCGGGGAGCACCCATGGCCAGCAGGACCATTGAGCCACCACATCCCACCCGACCACGCCGAGAACAGGGCAGGAATACCACTCATCCCGGGGCAGCTGTCCCACCCCTGTGGGCTGCTGGGGGGGCCTCGTCCCCAGGCTGGGGTTGAGGGCTAAAGGGTTAAGCTCTTACTCATGGACTGAAGCAGGACAAGATGTGAGGGGAGATGCTGACCCCTAATTCAGCCACATCCTGCAGCGACTCCCATGGAACCAGTGCTGGGATCACCACTGCTCCCTCATCCATCAGGAGAGATGGTTTTGCCCCAAGCTCGGAATAAAAGCTTCATTATCAAACCTGCTGCCAAGGAGCTGTCAGGGTGGTTAATGCCAGGCTCGGTGTCCCGTGGGGATGTGATTCATCCCAAGGAAACAGCCTTTGGGCTGTCCCTGCCTGTCTATGGGACAGCACAAGGGAATAAACCAACCTCCTCCTCCTTCCCGCATCAGATATTCCGGTGTGTGTTCTCCTGGAGGGACTGGAGCTGGGGGCAGTGGGAAGGGTGGGTGCTGATTGGGGCTGGATGTGGTGCCTGGCATAGGATAGGCAGTTCTGGGATCATGGCTTGGCTGCTGGGAAAGCCTTTGGGAGCAAAATCCCTGCTTCTTCCAGGGGGAAAAGGGAAATTAATGGGAAATAAAAGCTCTCTGGAAATAACAGTTGAGATATGCCTAGGGGAAAGCAAGGAGATCATCCTGGCTGCTGACCATAGCATGGATCAGCACAGCAAGGGCTGCTGCTGACTGGGACAAGGGGATCCCAGACAAACCCCTTGGCAGAGTAGGATCAGGGTCTCCTGGGGGAATTCCAGCTGCTCCAGCAGGCACTGGGCGATTTGGGGATGGGTTATGCGATGCCAAGCAAGCCCTGATCCACCTGGTTCCCCTGAACCAGCGCCCAGAGGCTCCGTGGGGTGAATTAATGAGTATCAATGAGCAAACCCTTTCCAAACCCCAGCCAGGAGCGAGCTGTGGCTGCAGCCCTTATCTCCCAGCTTCACTCCTCTCTTCAGGGAGAGCAGCCATCCCTTGTCTGCCAAGGGCTTGCTTGGCTGAGGGCAGGAGTGGAAGGGGATGAGGAGGAGGAGGAGGAGAAAAAGAAGAGGGTCTGTTCCATCCAGCAATGACCTTGTTGTCTCCCTGAGCAGCTGCTCCTCAGGCCAGAGGCTCAGCCTGCCTGAGGCTCAGTGTGCCTGCCCTGCTGCAGTTCCATTCCCTTCACTTGGACATTCATTTCCAGTGGTTCTTTTTGGGGTTTTGTTGAATTATTATTTTTGGTGGGTTTGGGGCTAGCAAAGCTCTGGGCTCTGTCCCATCCAGCCTCCAATCTCCAGTGTAGGCACCATTCAGGTTCAACCCTCTGCCCCAAGCACCAGCTATGAGCTCCTACCCCAAACGCACTACACAACATTAATTAAGAACTCCTAATGAATAAAACCCTCTGTAAACACTCTGATTAGAGTCTAAAAGCTGTGGCAGCTATGCAGAGAGCTGACAGCCCTTCATCTCTGCTGCTGTTGCCTCACATTGCTCCCAGCAAGGAGAGTGGGGAGGGGAAAACCATAAAAATCACTTATTTCTTCTTATTTTGTTAATGTACAAAATAGTTTTAATTGATTTTATAGGCAGGTGGTTTCCAGTCTTGGAGGCACGACTGGGAATTTCACACTTCGCTGGCTGTGGGCTGAGGGTTTTCTGTGTAAGAAGATGAGTAAAAAATATGAATGAAAATAACAGCAAAAAATCCCAAACCAAAACCAAGAATTTAAACCAGATCATGACATCTGGACCCAGAGGGGATGTGGGTTTGTGCAGCACTGCTGAAGCACAGTCCCAGGGATGGTTTTGGGGTGGGTTTGTGCCAGGCTGAGCCTTCCCCTCACAGGGATGGAGTGGGAGAATGTCCATGGGCATTCCCTGAGGGGGCTGTGCCAGGGGAGGGTTAGGCTGGATATAAGGGAAAGGTTCCTCACTCAGAGGTGTTTGGACACTGGTGCAGGTTTATGTTGGTATTAGGGAAAGGCTCCTCATTCAAGAGAGCATTTGGGCACTGGAACAGCTCCCCAGGGCAGTGGTCACATCCCAGCCTGACAGAGCTCAAAGAGGCTTTGGCCAACACTCTCAGGCACAGAGTGGGATCATTAGAGCTGTGCAGGGTCAGCAGTTGCACTGATCCCTATGGGTTCCTTCCAGCTTGGGATACTCAGTGACTCTGAGGCTGCAGCGTGGCCACGAGTGTGCGGGGTGGGCTGAGGGGCGAAACTACAACAGAATCGATCCCGAACTCCTCAGAACGGGGACTGAGCCGTTCCAAAGGGACACCAGAGCCCTCAGAGCGCAGACAGAGACACTCAGCCCAGCGCTCTGCTGAGGCACAGCCGCC
>NW_008681232.1:2630-12827 GCF_000695815.1 Acanthisitta chloris | reverse complement strand
CCAGGTAGGCTACATTCACAGCCTTCCCCTCGTCCACCAGGCTGTACCATTAGAAGGTGTAGTCCCAAAATTGTGTGCAGTATCCAACAGAAAAGCCATTCCTTCAGTATGAGACTCACAATCTACTCCCCTCTGCTTGCTCCCTTGCTGGCTAACTCCTCCAGTTTTAATTAGTGATACTGTTATAAACCTCCATTGCAATGTACAAGCTTGTTGACACTGTGCAGGAATGATTTGAAGGAGCCTTGCAGGCAAAAGAGAACTAAGTACAGAAAAAACTCAGATTCATTTCTGTCTTCAGAGTATACCCTTTCGGATCCAACCTCTAAGTACAGCTCCTGCAGTGCACTTTCTATGACCACCATTCCATAGTACCAGTGATTCACCAATGGCCCAAATCCTCCATCAGCATATAGATGTTGCAATTTAATTGTGTGGTCCTTAATATTTTGCCTGGCTCCTAATGACTTGTTTTAATTTTCAGTAACTGAAATGGTCAGACATCTGGACTAGATCATCCTTGTAGGTCCCTTTCAACTGAAATATTCTATCCTGTCCTATCTTACCATAATTTCTCTCCCCAGACTCAGTTTTGTACATTTTCAGAAGCTTCCCCTCACTGATGTATAGAAAAATCTCTTCCTCTGGAGCTCCCTTCCTTGGAAGACAGCTTTGGGAATACAGTTTTATGAGCTGGGTGTTATGAGGATGGGCCTGAGGTACTCCAACCTGATCCAAAAGATTTTCTTGACATCTATCTGATACTATCATTTATCTCCATCTGCTGTACTGACATACAGATCTTGCTACATCGTTTCTGTCCTTGACCATTATCAGCACACTTCGATTTACTGCCTGCCTTATCTCTGCCACAGCCTCATTAACTCAATACACCCTGCAAGTTTTCATCCTCTCCTAGTCCCACAAGGGTTTCTCGAAACAGACTGTGCCAATACAGTGACCAGGTGGGGCTGAAATGTTCCAGAGATGTAGGAAAAGATTAGTTCTCTGGCCAGCAACACAACGTTATATCAAGTTGCATTGCTCATAGGTAAATTCCCTTTTGATTTCCTTCATGACAGTCTCTGATTGCTTAAAGCTATGCCATTTTTTCCAAAGGAACAGAAAAGAAGCATGTCTGTAAATTCATTTACTCCTCTTGTTCACTGGTCACTATTGTGAATCAGATGCTTTTAACTTAGAAAAACAAAGCATTGTCACTGTGGTTGGAACAGCAGAGAGGGGAGGTAGGGGAATCTGTAACATGATTCATGACTGGATTATCACAGATCAATGCAAACTAAATGAATAAATTCTTTTAGTCTCTTTTGCTTCCTGTTTTATGTATTTATTTATTTGATATTACCTCAGAGTTCAGGTGCAAGAGACAAACAAATAGAAGACTCTTAATGAAATGTGAAAGAGGAGAGTGAAGTGTAAAAAGAAAGAGGAATATTTCTAATGCTGGTTTGTATAACACTGGTTTCCAGTATGTTGCAAATCTACTGCTATCTCTTTAACAATACTCTTATCATAGTTAATAAAAACTAATGGCATTAAAGATGCAGTAATTAACATGCTCATAATGTAAATGCTAATGATTTTACATGTCAAGCATCCTCATCCCCTACTGAATCAATGTGAATTATTAAAACTAACACTTTTAGACCTTTAAAATTAACTCTCAAAGAATGCACTAAACAACCACACCATTGGCATATGAGAGCACTGAGTTACAAATTGATGTGTTAGACTGTCTGACACACTCATTCTCCTTGATGCAAAAACCAGCCAAAACCTCTTTCCTCAAAATCTTATATTTGGAACTGCATAATCTGCATGCATAAGTGAAATGATATTTTTTTCTTGGAGATTTTCTAATCTTTTTTTTACATAGAACTCAGAGAGGTTGACAGTAAGTTTTCCGTATCATAGTTGTGCAGCAATCCAAAATGCTTTTGAAAAAATAAGTATCTAAAGATAATAAAAAATTAGTCTAATCAAGTAAAAGCTAAAATTCCTAAGTTTAGATCAGTTTCTGTCAAGGTTGGTGTTGGTCATGAAGAAAACATTTGGGAATTGATTGAAAATGTTGTAAATAAAGCCTAGCTCTTACAATAAAGGTTATTCCCATGTTTACTGTGGAAAAGGCAAGAAAAAGACATGTTTTTTTCAAATATCTGCAAAAGAGAGACAGAATTATTAAATGGTTGCATCTTACCTCACAGCTTGCTCATGACACTTCGAAAAAGACTCATTAAGTCTCTTTTGTGTATATATAGAGAGAGAGAAAGCCAAATGCCTGCACCAAATGGCTGCTTCCTGGTCAACCTATTGATAGATGATGGCAGATATGAGGAGCATTTGATTAGTTACAGATACAAAATAAATAAAGTTTTGCAATCAAGCACAAAACCCATCACATCAGCTCTAGGTCTCAAATACATTCCTATCAAATTGCACAATGCTTGTGTTAACATCTTGTTCTACTTGGATGATCAGATAACAGACTCGATGTTAATAGGCCAGAGGTTGTCCTTGCTTTGGGAAAAGCTGTGCCCATGAAGTTAATCGATAGATGTTTTCTCAATGCTATGGTACCTCACGACAGCAAGACAAGAATTTCACTGGGAGGACTAGAGCACAGCTCCCCTGCATTCCCTATATCTGGATAAACTTACACCAGCTAGGAATCTAGCCCTTCTTTTCTGTATCTTGACCCACCTAATCTAAAGTGTAAGTTGAACTTCTAACTGGGCAATACTAAGGCCCTTCTTTATTGTGAGAAAGAAGGAAACTAATTTCAGAGAGGTTAAAATTTTACAAAATTTGAGTACTCAGGAATAATTTATGAGTTGTTATATGCCTGATAGGAGATAAGAGCTCACGTACCTTGCTTTCCTAGCATGAAAACGAGGTCTTAATCTCCTATTGCCCCCCTTCAAAAAAACCCAAACCTAACCAACCAGGAAAAAGTTCAGTACACTTCCTCAGATGCTTTGAGATTAGCACAAATTATAGTCAAAGGGTAAATAGAAGATGGAGGATTCCCGACTTGGGGCAAAACAAGTTACCTGCAGTTTGAGTGGCTTTTCATGCCTGTTGAAAGGAAAAGTAGCTACTTTATATTGAGGGACATGTCTTGTGCCACTCTCTTGTGACTTTACAGCAAAAACGTTTCACAACAGGATGCAAAAAAAAGCATGAGAGACGTGAGCATGATCTAGTGGTTTCTAACTCATCCAATGAAAAACATTACCTAGAATCCACACTTGGAAAGTTCATAAACCATTCCAGCTACATTTAAATTATTTCTGAGAACTCAGAACTACCAATATGCCAAGACCTTCTCTGAATTCCTGTTTCAATTTCCCAAGTAAACAGCTAGATGTAGACACTTGGTGCTCTAATATTTGTCTCTGGAGTAAACACAAGACAGCCTTCAAAGCTCTGTAAAAGACGGGAAAGCTGAAACAAAAGTCTTTCTAGCTTTCCCTTGTTTATCTTCTCATGACCTGAATGTGAGATAACTTTTCCTTCCTTTTTTCAAAAATTTTTTATAACTTATACACCTTCAACGAATGTTCCCAAAGACAGAGATCTAGAGTCAAAAGTTTCACATGAATTCAAACAGAATTGCATAAATGCAGAACAAAATGCAACAGAATTGCAATGCCATTAACTTTTACAGGATATTGTTTGTATTGCTCTTTCACAACATAAAGAACATAAAGAGCACTCATTAATATACAAGTTTACTAAAGTAGTCATGGAAAACATGTAAAGGCAAGAAATCAAACACCAGGAGGAAAGCTAGAAGTCAAATGTGAGCAGTGCCAAGAAGTATGACACAACTGGATTTTTGCTTTTCTCACTCATGGGGTAGGACAAGTCTCCAGGACAGATGAGTTGAGGCTGAAGACATGAAGAATGGGAAGGGAGAAGAGAGACAAAACAAGGAGATGTTACAGGTGAAAGGGATGCTCTTCAGAGGTGATAGCTGAATTGGCCATTGTGAAAATACAACCAAATAGCATGATCCTTGAACCACTCTTGGACTGTAATTATGTAATATAAGTAACAGTCCTAGAAGAAGGATATAATGCCCTGGTCTGCTCAGTGAGTTTAAGGGACGGTAATTTTGAATTGTTCTGGGTGGTGCATGGGAGACATAACACAGTTCGCAGGAGGTTTAACAAATAATTTTTACATATAAGCTTTGGGTCACCTGGGTGGAATAAGACACTTGGCAAAAGGTAAGTCTGTCAACTTCACAGCATCCACAGTGCATGTCTTAAAGATCAAAGTCCTTACTCAGTCATTGATGACAACACAAGGTGAGTCATTAATGTGATACTTCTCAGTGCAGCTTACAATATATATATATGTAGATAGATAGATAGAGATAGAGGATAGAGATAAGAGATAGAGATAGAGATAGAGATAGAGATAGAAAATTGTGGAGTAGAAGAGAAGAAAAACAGAGAAAAAGAGAGATGAGACAGATAGTCATTACACACGGACCCAGTGTGGTTGTCAGCTGCTTTGAATCCAGGACAGCAGAGCACATCACACGGCAGATGTCTTGCTGTCCTTTTATCAGTTCCCTTTGGCCAGGACCTTCCCCAGTGTAAGGTCACACCTTCGTTTGCACTTTAAGCAGAGCCAGGGTGCTCTCAGGATCCATTTGGGGGCTTGCAATGAGGCCATGCAGTCAACCTGCACCATTTCGGGGCTTACACTAGAGACATGCAATCAATCAAGACTACTACAGTGCAGACCAGGGGTTACCTTTTAAATGCACACATGCTACACAGCACAGTGCAAGAAGGCTTGAGGGTGTGGACAGGAGCCGCACACTGACCCACCTATGCAGACCTCACCCTGTTCTCCCAGTGCTTTCTCACTTGGTTGCTTTGTCCCAGGTAACATTTCCTCCAGTCTCTGACAGAGGAAGAGTGCAGAAATCCCTCAATGTGGGTAAAACACAGACATTGGAAAAAAGAATCTTCTATAATGCATAACAAAACCCCCAGGAGTTTAGCACCTGCCAGTACAAGACTGACCAATAGTTAGGTGGGATATGTGAGACTAATAAGAAAGGATGGTTCAGAGGATTCATTTGCTCTTTCTAAGACTCCTGATATTATGACTCTTTGTCCAGGACCAACTCTCCCAGGAACTTACATCACACTAATGATGTCTTGTACTTGATTTGCTATGGTTTAATTTTGCAGAGATGTAAATGGACACAGCGGTATCAGAATATAGTAAAAGGATTATAGTCTGGAAAAACTTACACTACTGGCATGAGAAGTGGATGGTATAAAAACCAAGGGTACATACAATACAGTTGTGATGAAATTACTTGATCATACATAAATCCAAACTGAACCCTTAATATAAAGAATTATTCTTTAGAAAAAGAAGCACTGAGTAACAGAACATATTGTTCAATTAATCTCCATAACTTTTCCCTTACAAGAATGGGAATTTTATCTTTCTATTCTATAATGATGGTATACATGAGGAAACTGGTGATGGTGCACAGCCGTTAAATATGCATGGCTATAAGTTAAAAAGAGACAGTATCAAGGCAAGGTATTAATATAAATGACAGATTGATGATATCTAAGTTTTGATTCTGCACTATGCAAAGGAGGAACTAGAAAAAAATGCTAGCATTTCCCTTATGATTAGCTGTCAGCTTAGGATATCTACTGATTTTGCAGGGGTATGGCCAGTAGTTTGCCATTTCTTCAGGAGAGGTACAGTGAATGATACTTCATTTCGGGATACAGACATTGTGAACTATTGCACATCTGCATTGACAAGCTATCTCTGCTGAGTAGAAAAATCATGTGATTGCCATGCGCATCCAATCCTCTAGTTACATATGTATTTGCAGACAAGATGAGTTAACAGAATGGTCTCCTGTTCATAGAGATGGGAAATTAAAAGGAAGGACAGGGAAAGAAAGTGAAGCCAAACAGCAGCTTGTTTAGAAGACCAGAAAAAAAATAACTCCAATATCCTTTGAAGATGGCCATTGATCTGAAGTAGGGTAGCACAGTGAGGGAACTCAGAAGTTTGCAAATTTGACTTCCATCTGGTTTCTTTCTGGCTATGGCAGAACTTTTGACATCACCTACCTGGGAAAATATTGTCAGCCAAAAGGGATCTGTCACCCCTGAAAATCAATCTGATTTTGTTTTCTTCTCTACAAGATCGTGTGCACAAATTTGGCCTACATTAGGTATGAATGACTTCACAGGGCAGGCATACAGAAAACTTCAATTCAGGCTGTAAACCTCTTCTAATTCTTCTGTACAGTGAACAAAACAATTAAAACTGTCATTGTATCTGGAAGTTTTATAACAAAATAGTTATCAATCATTTATTGCACATCAGAGAAGGTCACTAATATTGGGATTGAGGGACATAAAAGAAAGCATATATTGCAGCAGAGCTGTGTGTCTCATAGTTCCACCTTTCCTGAAAAGCTCTCATTGAACATCATCATTCCCATGAACTGCGACAGTTGCTTTTCCAGCATGTGACATGAAAAGTAGACTCATTCCTGCATCTGATGCTGTTTGGACTGTTGAAAAAGATATGAACAAGATCTTGCTATCATCACTCCTGACTGATAAAAGGGAAAATGCTTTATGCCATTTCTGAATATGGCTGCACTCTGCTGTTTCAGAATTTGGGGCTGAAGGACTGCCAGGGAAGCCACTGCATTTTCACACTGGGGAAAAAGAGGACATGGAGAAATATCTACTGGAGTAGAAAAGGAGGTAATCATTACTTCCTGAGCCTAGGCTTGGCTGGGACTTCTTATCCCTTCCCAGACATCAAAGATTTTAGATCTATGTGAAGACTCAAATCCTTCCTGAGCTCCTTGACACTTTCCAGTTTATCATAGGACCTCTGGATAGCCATATTGTCATCAGAAAGAGTTTTGATGATCAGCGTCTTCTGATGAAGAGTTCTGACTGAAAGTCCTCAATTCTTGCAGGCAGACCAGTCTGTAAAGCCCAGTCTTCCTCTGGTCTGGTTCAGTAATAGTAGAGAATCAAGGGGGACAAGCTATGACAAGTTGCAAAATGAGCTCCAGAGAAGAGAAGATTTTGGAGACAGCTTTTAGTAGACACTTGCAATCCTTTACGACTTGTGCATATGTGCACTGAATACTGGACTGTCACAACTTTTATCTTGCTCAAATCCACCACAGTTAGGTCTTAAGCTGCAGATCTAAGTTGAGGGAAAGTCAAGTGAGATGAGTTACACTGATTGAGGTTAGAAACTTGATCATGGGACCTCCATTTGATGTCAGAGAAAAGAACCAAAACACATACATCTTTGATCCCATCTCTACATGAAGGAATTTGAGCCTAGAAGGGGCAACATTCTTGCTCTCTACAACAGGCAGACATGAGGTTGTAGCCAGGTGTGGGTCAGTCTCTTCTCCCAGGTAACAAGTGTCTGGGCCAGTGCAAATGGGCTCAAGTTGTGACAGGGGATGTTTAAATTGCATATTAGGAAAAACCTCTCCACCGATAGGATTGTCAAACCCTGGAAAAGGTTGTCCAGGACAGTGGTGGAGCCATCATCCCTGGAAGTGTTCAAAAGTCATGTAGATGCGGCACCTGTGAACATGGTTCAGTGGTGAACATGGTGGCGCTGTGTTAATGGTTAGACTTGATGACCTGGAGGGCTTTTCCAACCTAAATGATTCTACGATTCTTTCATGAGATTGGACTTTTCTTGGCCAAATGTGGTGGCAGTGAGAGACCTTGGGGACACGATTGCAGGAAGCAGAGGAAATCACTGGTTTTTCAATTTTATAGAGTAGCAGCAGGCAGAGCGGCAGCTCAAAACTGAAAGAAATGTGCCACGCTGACACTCATCTGCCTCCTGTGAGCCAGACTCCTTTATTCTGTATGAAATAAATGTGCATTGTGAGATCAGTCAGCAGGACAGGGAGACATTAAATGCCTCTGCCTGCTTCCCAGCAACACTAGCCTGACAAGGAGGGATCATCTCAAAATCACTCCTGTAAGAGAAACATTTCATGCATCTTCCAGTGCTCAGGTTTTTGGTTTTGTTGTTTGTTTTTGCTTGTTTGTTTGTTTGCTTGGCTTTGTGTTTGGTTATTTTTCCCCCTCACCCCGTGGAAATGCTGCTATTTGAAGAAAAGGAACCTGCATTAAAAAAATTCGTTTTGCTCTTACTGTGACAGAGTGTTATCTACCTGTCTTGATAATTTTTCATGCAAGATTTCTGGCTGTCCTGTATTTAAATTCACAGAGCTTAACATAAGTCTCACTACTAGGAAGTAGTTGAAAAGTAAGAATACAAAGTTAATGTATTTCTGACTGTAACCAGTTTCATTGTGATACCCCTTCCCTTGCAATTCCACCTCCATCACTAAATCCTTTGCCGAAATAAGAGCCCTGAAGACATGAAGCCTCACATTCTAACAGAAGAACAGTGTGCTTTTCTCAGAGCCACTCATGTGTGACCATTCCAGTCTTTCACTTAGTGATTTTTCAGCTGAAAATATTAGGTTAAAGAGTATCAGTATATTCAGGCTCTGATGATGTCTCCCACAGATAATTTAAAAATCTATTTTATCTTCTCCGAGGAAATTATTCTTTTCAAAATTAAAAACCCTTTCTTTTCCATCTGTAGTATCAATACAAATATTATCTCCATATGACACAAGGGTACAAATGAAATGTATACAGTGATTGAATAGGCTTTGCTAAAACTTGGCAGTGAGCTGAATTCCATCAGCTGATTGCAGTTTTCTGGAAAAATTTTATTTTATTTTGGTTTTGTCAGATTCATAGAATGGTTTGGGTTGGAAGGGATCCTACAGACGATCTAGTTTCAAACCCTGAAATAGGCAAGGACATCTTCTACTAGACCAGGCTGCTCCAAGCCCATCCAACTTGGACCAGCTTGCACCAAACCTGTTTCATTTAGCTTCCTGTAGTACCAATACAACATGTTGCATGGATAGGTCACTCCAAGGAACAGAATCTTTAGGACTTTATGACTAAAACAAACAGCTTAACAAGAGTGTTAACCAAAGAGTTTTTGACATTTGAAACTCCCACCCACATTTTTCTGAAGCTCTCTGGTATCTATCCCAGCTGCATGGCTGGGAGTCTGGCACCAGCAGGGTTTTATTTTCTGTGCAGCCTCCACTAAAATATTTCTCATGACTATTTTAACAATTTTGTTTTCAGGGACTGCAGATTTGGTTTGGACTCTAAGGAATGATGGGCAGTTAGGTGTTAGGCACCTTTATTTATGCACCTGTATCACAGTTACTAGTTACATAGATGCTATGAAGAGTGGTAGCTTCCCTCTGCCTGCATCTTCTGTCTTTTCTGTCATCATCCAGATGCAGAAGAGCTATCAATTAGAGCAAGTCACAAAATCCATACAAGCACCTCACAGAAACCTAGAACAAACACATTGCTTCATATTTGCCATCCTGTGTCCGTGTCCACTAACTACAGAGGCTACTGAGAAAAACAGGAATACAACTGTCTTCTAACTTTGAGTGAGATCATTCAGTTCAGTAGGCAAAGGAAATAAACAGCTAAGAAGCACTGAAGTGGAGATGTATTTTTCCTTTTGAGCTGCTGTTTATAATGTGTAGGCTGCAGAAGAGACTTATTTACTGCCTTTAGAATAGCTCTTGCGCTCAGAGTGATTTTTATTGTATTGTTCCTATGGTCTTCAGAGAACAGCAGGAGGTAATTTTTTTCACACAAATCTTTTTTAAAAGCCATTTGAGATTCAAGCTTCTTTAACAGCCTCTCTCCACCTCTTGGGTCCAAGACAACACATACCATCATCTGCCTTTCCCTAAACATTGGGCTGGTTTGAGATGATGACCCAACCTGGGACAAGGTGGTTGACAGAACTCTTACACTTCACAACAAAGTACTTGACTAATTGGTGCAACAGCTCTCCAAGTGGGGATTATAGATGTTCCTGGAGATATCCCAGCTCAAACAGGCCCTGCTGTGCCCAGACCAATTTACAGATACTATTTGTATGTGGCTTTACATAAATACGCACTTGAAAATTGTCAATAGAAACTGTTCCTACAGGCATAGAAAATGTCACATTGTGCAGTCTTTTTCACATAGTTTGGAGACGCAGTGTATGTAG
>NW_008681232.1:1724-2596 GCF_000695815.1 Acanthisitta chloris | reverse complement strand
GTAGGACGATGTGCTGGTTGGGTATGAGTACTGAGAAGACCAGCAATATGATGATCAAACTGCTCATCTGGGTCATCATTCATGTGACTATTAGAGTCACTCTTAAAGCATGAGGATTTATTTCCTTTTTCTTTCAGAAAATGGCACAACACCAAACTCCTTTATCCAACCTCAGGTCACTTCATCCAACATGTCTTTATCTTACAGATTGTAGGTACTATTTTCTGTGAAGTCTGTAGAAAGTAGGAAAGAAGTATGAAGAACTGCAGCCCTTAAGAAGTTATTTGCAAGGTACTCTGGGAATATACATGGATTTCCTGAAGTGTCTTGTGCGTTCAAGACATTCTGGTTAATCTGATGAGAAAGACAAATGCACACATATGTGTGTTTGTGTGTGTGGGCACATAATGAGGGATAATAAAAATCTATATGAGTAAAAAAAGAGAAGGTGGATCCTTTTTCCTGAAAAATAAGACTGAATTTGTTCAGTACAGTGCTACTCTGGCTCAGAGCAAGTTTCAGAAAATGGATTCACTGAAAAACTTTGGGGTTTTTTCCTTTCCCTAGAACCTTTAAAAAGAGTCTGGGAAGTGCCATGAAGAAATTTGCATGCATGAAACTCTCTAAAAAGTGAAATGAGGTGCCTTGTACTGCCATGTGAAGAAAGCTTATTGCATCTGCTCTAGGGGTGATGGAATATGCAATACCTATGCTCCCGCAGGAGAAGAAATTCATTTTAATAAATGGAGACCTCAGAAATCAGGCACCATAGACATTGATCAGATAAACATCTTTCCATGTATTGATTTTACCCACTAGCCTATACTCCTTAATGATTCCATTTAACATATGTAACATTTAAGAGTCAGGAC
>NW_008681232.1:0-1699 GCF_000695815.1 Acanthisitta chloris | reverse complement strand
GCCAATACAAAGTGTTGGATCCTGTCATTAAGCCAAGGCATTGGTTCCCTTCCTATTACCCAGAGGATGATAAAAGATGCTCTTTTTTTGTCTTTTTTAAAAAATATTTATATATATATGTAGGATAGACAAGTAAAATAATAAAATGTTAAAACTGACTTCCTTTTTTTTCATGGTTTTAGTTAACATATGAAAATAAGATGGAATTAAATAGAAATGTGGCTGACACATGACACTGTTCCTATGTCGGTCACAGGTAGTCTGCAATGTAAAATTTTTATGAAAATACCAGTGTTTAAGATGAATGAGAAATAATTTGAGTATCAGAATGCATGAATACAAATGCAAAAGGTTGTCTCCTGCCCACTGGCTTAAAAAATGTTGAATATTGAATTTGTCCTTTACTAGAAACCAGAGGATCCACACAATCCCCTTGACTGAGGAAAGGCCTCTTTCCTATCTTGAGTTTAGAGGATTTCTGATTTTAACTTTCTCTTTGTTTTAATTGATGCTTTGCTTTTTTAAATATATTTCTTCTGGGTCTGAATGTTTGATTTGTTGATTTTTTTTCCCTTGTGGAAATAATAATTGGGCACTTCCCAGTTAAAGCCACTTAACCACTTGTCAAGAATGCTGTGAGGACTGGGTGGCTCCAACGGCAACACTCCTCTGTCAGATCTGCAGCTGATGAATGGATCCAGCAGTTATTAAGTGGGACTGACAGGCACAATGATAATTCAAGCCTCATTTCCTGAAGAAATTAGGCTAAAAAATGTTCATAATTATCCCTAATTGGCCATGATGCATCTTCAGTATTCAATGATGGACATCTAATCTGATGTTATTGTTCTTTTTTTTCCTTCCCTTCCAACAATAAACCCATCTTTTGCCCTCATGTCATAACTTCCTAATGGTTCCTTCAAAGGCCTGGGTCCCTAGAGCAGGGTGTTTATCCAGATTTCTTGAACACAAATACTTGGGGTCTTTTTATAAACAAGATATTCTTGCTTAATTCATGTAACTATCAGCCTCTGTCAATGCCACAACTATTTCCTCAGATAAAAAAACTGAGAAACTAAGCCTTCTAATAAGCCAGGTGAGAATGATTTCAAAGCCATCAGAACCTGAACATGGAACTATCTTTATCAATCCTTAAGCAAGCTGAAACCATCTATCAAAAGGTTTTGAGTCTTTCATCCTGTTTTACTAGACCATGAAAAAGAACAGGGTTTTCAGATGTAAACAACTCAAATTTACTGGGATATATACCAGCAAGCACATCTTTGCTCTTAGGAAACCTTCTCTGAATAAATCATAGAATCATAACATCATAGAATCACAAAATGGTCTGGATTGGAAGAGGCCTAAAAGACCATTCAAGCCCAACCCTTCTGCCATAGACAGCAACACGTTCCTTTAGACCAGATTTCTCAGAGGGCCATCTAGTCTGGCCTCAAACACTTCCAACGGGTGAGGCATCTACAGCTTCTCTGGGAAACCTATGCATGTGCCCTACCACACTCACTATCAAGAATTTCTTCCTGTTTTCTAATTTAACCATGCTCTCTGTGAGTGTACCATTCCTCCTTGTACTCTCACTCCATGTCCTTGTCTGAAGTCCCTCTTCAGTTCTCTTGTAGCACTTTTAAGTACTAGAAGATGTTCTAAATTATCCCCAGAGCTTTCTCTTCTCCAGCCT
>NW_008681231.1:0-2519 GCF_000695815.1 Acanthisitta chloris | reverse complement strand
TTGAGGTCTCTTCCAACCTCGTTGATTGTATGATTTAAAGGCTTTTAAAGGTCGCTTTATCTTGTGCCTTTACTTACATAATTTAACTTTTGTATTTCTGAGAATGAAAAAGATTTGTAAGCAATGGCTTTTCATGAAATGGAGTAGAAGAAACAGTTCTTTACTTTGAGTTTGTTTCTACCACAAGTGTTTTATTATGTATCCCCATGCAAGTGTGTATTTGTTCTTAGCTACAACTGTATTACTGATGCATATTGCTCTCACTAAATGCTCAAAGTCTTGCAAAGGCTGTTGGATACTTAGCAATGAAGATGAGTGTCCTAAAATTTTTAATACCATAGAAAACTGATAATAATAATATACTGAAAATGAACATCCTTACATACTGGTCAGAACAAATGTGCCAGGTACAGTCAACCTGCTATGGTTTTTATTTACTGAATGCTTGAAACTATTTATTAGAAATATTGGAGTATAAGGTTGTACTTAAAAATGTGGGTTAGTAATTTTTCTTGATAGCAATGTAGATGTACAGATTTTGTTCCCTCTTGCCTTGTGCTGCTTTTCACCGGGATGGAGTTAATTTTCTCAGTAGGTAGTGTAGTGCAGTGTTTGGATTCAGGGTGATAATACTGTTGATAGTGCACTGATGTTTTGGTTTCTGCTAAGTTGTGTTTATCCTAAATCAAGGACATTTTCTTTCTTGTGTCTTATGCTCTGCCAGTGAGAAGGTACCCAAGAAACTGGGAGGGAGCATAGCCAGGACAGGTGACCTGAACTAGCCAAAGGGATATTCCACACCATGGCACGTCATGCCCAGTCTATAAGCAGGAAGGGGCTGATCCAGGGGGAGGGACGGGATTGCGCCAGTCTGCGGGTGGTGAGCAATTGTATTGTGCATCACTGATTTTGTTCTTTTTATTATCCATTCGCATTTTAGCTCATTCTGCTCTTTATTATTATTAAACTGTTCTTATCTCAACCTACATATTTTACTTTTTTTTTATCCTCACCATTCCTTCACCATTCCTCCGGGTTGGGGGGCGAAGAGGGGCTGCATGGTTCTTGGCTGCTGGCTGGGGTTAAACCATGACATTCCTCTAGAAGATGCTTAGACAATGTGATTTACTTCCTAATATTTTTGATGCCTATGCACGTTTTAGAAAATGTTCAAGGAATGAAAAAAATATATTTTAACTGTTCCATTTGTAGGTCTCATGCTGTTGCGTGTGTCAATCAATTTATCATCAGCAGAACTCAAGCTCTTATGTTGCACATTGATTCTTTTATTGAGGTGAGTGTGCATTCTTGATTGGGGAGTTAAGTCAAACAACATATCCAATTTATCAAGATCTTTGAATAGTGTTTTACAACCAACACTACCCCAAAACTCCACATTGATGACTTCCCATTCTTTGCTTCAATCCCCATGGCTTGAAGGTCATTCTGCATGTTTATGCTCAAATTAGTCTAAGCACTCTTCCAGCCCAAAAAATTACTACTTTGAAAATTCTTCCTTTTTATAAATAGAGTAAATTCTTCTTTTGTAAAGGTACTGACAGCAGTTTGTCACTTACCTGTGATGGAGAGTTTAGTACAGGGATCATCATGTCACTGAGTCTAGATTATGGGTCTCTCTGAATACTACTACTGAATGTGGATTAGGATGATATTTTGGATTATCCAGAGTATTTTATTTGCTGCTGTTATGTACTGAAGGCATTTCCTAGCTTCAGAACTTCATTAATTTTAAGGGGGGAAAAAAATCTGGGAATAATGTTCTTGTGTCTAATGTGCACATAGCCAAAACACTGGGTAGCAATACACATTGAAAGTCTGAAGTGTTCATTTGCTAAGCCATGTCTTTAGGAAATAATATGGCATTCTGAGGTGTGAGGTACACAGAAGTACGTTTGCCAATAACATCAATGCCGAACTAGATGAATTGAGGTTTTTCAAGTGGTATTACTTTCCAACAGAATCTTTTTGCACTGGCGGGTGATGAGGAGCCTGAAGTACGCAAAAATGTTTGTCGTGCTCTGGTGATGTTGCTGGAAGTTCAAATGGATCGTCTTCTTCCTCATATGATTAGTATAGTTGAGGTGAGTCTTATTTCCCAGATTGCATGCTGAAACATGTTTGGGATTGCAGAAATAATAGCAAATTAAAAGCATGCATCAGAATAGGTATGTTACTCTTGCACCTGCCTCCTCTTCATTTTACGCTTGCACTTGCCTACTCTTTGTTTTCCTTCAAGACTGAGGTTGCAAAAAGTTTCTTTTTAGCTAATTGCCAACATGAAATTTTATTTGACAGACAATGCATATGGCAGATGTTCATTCTTCATTAAGTTAATTGATCCTGAAATGGCCAGAATCAGCTATACCATGGAGCAGCCAGGCACAGCCTAATCACACGTGAGAAGATCATGTTAAAAATCTTAGTTCTGGTGCTGATACTGTAACAGTTTTGTCCTGGGTTGCAGTGTAGGGGTAGCCAATGGTATGTATTCTATTGTC
>NW_008681230.1:0-240 GCF_000695815.1 Acanthisitta chloris | reverse complement strand
GTCCCAGTTCCCCCAGTCCCCCCCCAGGTGCCCCATATTTCCCCAGTTCCCCCCAGTCCCAGTTCCCCATTCTTCCCAGTTTCCCCCATTCCCAGTGCCCCCAGTTGCCCAGGTGTGCCTCACCTGGACGATGCTGTGCATGTGTGGGATGAGTCAGTCAATCCTCAGGTCCCAGTTCCCCGTTTTCCCCAGTCCCAGTTCCCCCAGTTCCATAGTTTCCCCCATTCCCAGTCCCTCCCA
>NW_008681229.1:376-576 GCF_000695815.1 Acanthisitta chloris | reverse complement strand
CCCACCGCATATAGGGGGGAACCCCAAATCTCCACACTGGGGGGAAGGCTGGGCACCCCTCATGGGGGTACTCCCATAATTCGGGGGGTTCACGGCTCACAGACCCCCCAACCCCCTTCACAGAGGGGTGCACCCCATCATTTGAGGAGTGTACAGCTCACAGACCCCCCCAAACCCCTCCCAGGGGGGGGCCCCCCCAT
>NW_008681229.1:0-305 GCF_000695815.1 Acanthisitta chloris | reverse complement strand
GGGTGCACAGCTCACAGACCCCCCAAACCCCTCACAGGGGGTGCACCCCAACATTTGAGGGGTGCACTGCTCACAGACCCTCCAGATCCCCTCATAGGAGGGTTCACGGCTCACAGCCCCCCAAACACCCTCACAGAGGTGTGCACCCCCATAACTCGGGGGGTTCACAGCTCACAGACCCCTCAGACCCCTCACAGGGGGGTGCACTCCATCATTTGAGGGGTTCACAGCCCACAGCCCCCCCAGATCCCCTCACAAGGAGCTGCACCCCCATAACTCGGGGGTTCACGTCTCACAGCCCCCCC
>NW_008681228.1:493-2042 GCF_000695815.1 Acanthisitta chloris | reverse complement strand
TAGAAGATAGTTTCCAGGGAAGCAACATGACTTTATCATGCAGGTCTGTCACTTTATGCACTATAACCACATTAATGGCGAATTAGAATAATGACAGAGAGCTTCTCCTCAGTGAACAGCTTTAGGAACTAGAGAGCTATTTTTTTAAGCTCTTTAAATTCTGGCATTGGGTTACTCTGGTTTAGATGACCTTTGTGGTCTCTGAAACACCTTAGCATTGCAGCTGTAACAAGGCTTCACAGGTTTGGAAAGGAAATGCCTATAGAGAAAAGTAGAGCAATTTCAATTTCCTATCTGTAAAACAGGAATCTGATCTATTCCTAAATGAATCAGAGGAATGATCTATCTGTCGCTCTGGTTCTTCATGCACCTGGCTGAAACTCTTTCTTAAAAAGGGAGTAAATGTTAAAAGGTAGTGTTAATAGCCTAGTGTTTGTGTCCTCCTGAATTGCATCAATCTTCTCTTCTACCTGGCAGAGCCATCCCTATCATAAATTGGTATGAAACGTAACGTTTTGAGGAAGCTACAATAGTCGATCAAGTACCGAAAACGACAACATTCATGTGTAGAAAGCTGAGAGCTAAAGCGAACCCTCAAAATGGGGATGAGCACGTGGAAGCACAATCTGCTCATTTATTTACGCAGGCTTCACGCAAGAGGTTCGGCTGCTGCGGAATCACGAGATCCCTCCTGAGTCGGAGATAGCCCATCCCTGGTTTTGTGAGCCCTGGTCCTGCTGGGAATCCAGGAGGCTCTTTGTACCTCACTCCTGGTAGCCAAGTGTGGTCACACCCCAATACCATTTACACATGGAATCAAGTGCAAGATTGCTTTTAAATTCCAAGAGCAGCATTCACAACAGTCCCTGGCTGTGTTGTGAACTGACAGCACAGCTGGCAGGTACTGTCTGACATGTCCAGCCTTTACACTCCAAAGTTTAACCATTTACATTAAAGGCAAACTTGAAGCTTTAATAGTGCAAACATTTCCTCCGTGCCTGAGTTGCTGTTCGGTTTTTCCTGCTTTTGGTTGGTTTTGGTTTTTTTTTGGATGCGTTTTCCCTTTTACGTTGATGGTCACCGGGCCCCGTTGGTGGAGTTACGGGTGATGGCTGTTCACCTGGTGCTGTTCGAGCACCATCTCCTGTCTCGTCCTGGTACGGCTCCCCCGGGGCTCCAGAAAAGAAAAACTCAAACTACGCTCTGGTTCCCTTGAAGTCTCCACATGCAGAGCAGTTTCGGGGAAGAAACAGTACCTAGTGGAGACAGCTGGGTCGCCTATTACTGCCAAACACTTTATGCTTTGAAAGCGGGTACAGATCCCACGAGCAGAGCTGTGCTCTGCCGAGCACACACCTCCTCCCCCTCCTCCTGTTTCGCGTGGCTGGGACTTGCTGTCATTTCCCCTGGGAGAAACGCGTGGCCAGGCTCTCCTCAGCCGCGCTGAGCCCAGCTTAGCCTGCAGCCCAGAGGGGACAACCACTGACCAAAACTCAACCTCTGACCCAAACTCAACCACTGACCCAAACTCAACCATTGAACCAAAACT
>NW_008681228.1:0-361 GCF_000695815.1 Acanthisitta chloris | reverse complement strand
TCGCACTTTTTGAGCAAGCTTGCTATTCTTCCAGGAAAACAGAAGAATTGGAAGACTTTTACTTTGGCTATTTGGCCCAGAAACACAAGGCTTTAAGATTGTGCTCCTCTTCCAAACTGCTGTGGTCTAATTCAGCAGGCAGGTAAACACTCTGCAGCTGATCTCTCACTTCCTGCCCAGTGGGATGAGGGAAAGAATCAGAAAGAAGAGGTGCCCCTCTGAAAAAAAATGCCTACGCTGGATTTAGAGCTGCCCTTTTCCACCACCCCTTCCCTCACTCCAGGATCAGATGCGTGTTCTGGGGCTTCACTGGCTTGACTTGAAGTCATTTAAGTTGACTTGCAACTGGGCCTGTCCCCAG
>NW_008681227.1:8222-22782 GCF_000695815.1 Acanthisitta chloris | reverse complement strand
GGACTTGATCTTAGAGGTCTCCTTCAGACTTCATGATTCCATGATTCTAGGTGAAGTGTGCCCTGAGCAAAGAAAGAGCAGTGGGCCCTCCATTCTCCTTGTCCATGCCGTTCCTTGGACCTTCCAGGCGGCAGTAATCCTGTGAGACAGAACCCTCTTACTGAATAATGGAAGCAAGAGAGGCTGGAACAGAGAGAAAAAGTTACCGATGGAGGTGTCATGAAAACAGAAATGGAAAATAGGTAGAAGTCCTATGAGAAGTTATGTTTCTTCTTATATAAATTTGGCACATTTAGATGTCACTGAAATTAAGTTCTTGGTAAATATGATCATAGAATCATTGAGGTCTGAGGAGACCTCTAGGATTAGAGTCCAACCATTAACCTGCCACTCTGCTGGAAACCTTAAATCATATCCTCCAGCACAAGATTCAGATGCCTCTGAAACACGTAAACAACACCACATTAAAAAGTAAGTTCACGTAACACAAATAGAAGAACTATTCTATACCTGAGAAATCCTTTTAAGAAAGATGTGCTCTACCAGCAAATTATTAAGTGGCACTGACACTCAAACAAGACACAGGTATTTAATTCATAACCATCTCTAAGACTCTGTCATTTTCCAAGGACATTATCTGGTTTGCAGCAGTAAACATAGAGCAACATTTCTGCCACAACTGAAGGCATCATCCTTTTATAACACAATGCACTAGCACAGATGTTCCCATATCTTGGCTTTAAAATGGGCCCTACAAGTTCTCAAAATACTATGAAACCACAGTCTTGCCACACATTAAATGAGAGAACAATTATTTCAGCTTTGAGAGAATTGTCTCTGTGAAATAATAATCCTTCTGTGAACCACATAGTTCTCCAGATAATTTCTGCTACACTGGCATAAGCAGAAAGTCATGCAAACCTACTGCCTCCAACAATAATACAGTCACATAAACTGACAGAATCACTGAGACTTATTCTGACCCATAAAAATGAGAACAGTCTTTGCCCTGTCTTTACAACAACTTTAATCTCTTAGTTTAAATCTCAACTGTTCAATGTATGCAATGCCTGAAGGTAAGGAAAAGAAATCTCAAGCATGAAGGAAGCAAAAACTGCTGAAAACCTCTTCAAAAAGTAAATCCATCTTGCTCTCCTCATACCATTCCTTCTGTTCACATAATTAAATTGTATAAATTACTTTAGCCAGTGACCCTGTCTCACCACCCTCACAGGGAAAAAATTATTTTATTTTCTAACCTGGACTTCCCCTCCTTCAGTTTGAACCCATTACTCCTTGTCCTGTCACTGCAGTTCCTAACACAGAGTCCCTCTCCATCTCCTTGTAGGCCCTTCAGAGATTGAAAAGTTGCTCTGAGGTCTCCACACAACCTTCTCTTCTCCAGGCTCAACAGCCCCAACTCCCTCAGCCTGTCCTCATAGGGAGATGCTCCAGTGCTCTTAGCAACTTGGTGACCTCCTCTGCACTTGCTCCAACAGTTCCAAGCCCTTCTTATGTTGAGGACACCAGAACTGTGTGCAGTATTCCAAGTGGGTCTCACAGAGCAGAGAGAAACAATCACCCCTTGACCTGCTGCCCACACTCCTTTGGATGCAGCCCAGGATTCCATTGGAACATCATACAGCATTAACTGCTTTGGCAACACTTAAGTAGGAAAAGGCCTTAAGTAGTTTACAATGGAAACACTCCTTCAAAAACAAACAAAAAAACCAAAAAAACACACACAAGATAGACAGAAGTAACTGAGTGTTCATGTTTCAGTATATTTCAGACTTACAAATCCTATTTGTAAGTAAGCAATTAAAGAGACATTTCAGCATGTAAAACAAACAAGGACTGATTAGGGGTGGATTTCAGGAAGAATTTTGCCTGGAGATAACACTGGTGCACACACAAACTGCAAATAAAGCCAAACATTTTTACCTTTAAATAAATGATTTCCAGCAGTCAAAGACCCTCCAGGCAAACCTGTTCCTGCCCTCTGCAATCTTCATCCTGTCATAGCTTATTTCCACACAAATTCTTGCACAAAGTAACAAATCTTTATGTAAGAATAATTTTTTCAAGGTGTAACTGTAGAATAGCCATGAAGATTTGAACTTCAACTCAGGAACATTTGTAAATCACTTCTGCAGTATAACGACTGCAAAAACTTCATTTTTATTCAAAAAAATCTGAATTTGGCATGGATTGGACTGGGTTTGAAACAGGAGTTTAATGGTTCCCTACATAAAGCCTTGAAGAATAAAAGAATCACAGAATTTAAGGATTGATTTGGCATGGATTGGACTGGGTTTGAACCAGGAGTTTAATTGTTCCCTACATAAAGCCTTAAAGAATAAAAGAATCATAGAATTTAAGGATTAGAATAGACCTTACAAATCATCTAGCCCCAAACCCCTGCCCTGGGCAGGGACACCTCCTCACTACATCAGGTTGCTCAAGGCTTCAAGAAACTCTATCCATTCAAAGACTTCAGAGCTGTGCTGTGTTCCTCAAATTGCTCTGGAAGTTCAACCATGACTACTAACAGAGGAAACATCTGCTAGGCTTTTGTCAAAGTTGAGTTTTCTTCATATAGAGAAAAATAGAACAATCTTCACAGAATCATCGAGTCATCAGAGTTGGAGGGGACCACTAAGATCATCCAGTCCAACCATTAACCTGTCACTGCTGTAAACCCTAAACCGGATCCTCCAGTGCCACATTCAAATGCCTCTTCAACACCTCCAGAGATGGTGACTCCACCACCTCCCTGGGCAATATCCCAGTGCCTCAACACCACAACAGGGAAAACATTTCTCCTCACATCCAATCTGACTCTGCCCTGGCTCAGCTCAAGGCCATTCCCTCTAGTCCTCTCCCTGCAGCCATGGCAGGACACACATCCCCCACCTCTCTCCAGCCCTGGCAGGGAGTTGCAGAGAGCCAGGAGGTCACCCCTGAGCCTCTTCTCAAGGCTAAACACACCTAACTTCTTCATCCCTTCCTCACTGAGCCTCTTCTCCAGGCTAAACACACTAAACTTCTTCATCCCTTCCTCGTACGACATTTTATCAGCCTTCCTACATTTTGCTAAAAACTGTTGAGAAATTTGTTAGCTGTTTGGAGAAGTGAAAGGAAGGGTTAATAACCTCAGTTTTTTACATCACATTTAGAAATGAAATGAGTTTCTGGCAGCTTACATTGGATCATCAGCTTTTTCTTCTACTACCCATAACATCTGCCAGGGATCTGCATTAGGTGGTCATCAACCACCACAGCTTACAGGGAGGAGACTGCTCTGCTTGGCCATTGAGTGACTCATTCGAGGTGACACACCAAACCATTTTCATAACTCAAGCTGTAACACCTGTATTCCTCTTCATAAAACCAGCAGTGTTTAGCTTTTAACCTGACCCAGAAACACTCCCCAACGTCTCTGAACAGCAACACAATCCTCCCCTTTGTGCAGTTGAGAGTTATGGCCCCAGTTGGCACTTCAGGCTTGAAGGAAGGTGAGTAAACTAAACCTGCTTTGGTTTTCAAGTGTTTGCACTCCAGGTCCTCCTGATGTAGATAATCAGGGCTGTATGTGATTAATACCTCTACTAAGAATGCTGTTTTTCAGGTTTCAAAGTTCACATACCAAAGTTAGTCAACATTTGTATTCCTATATGGAATGGAAACCAAAAATGTCAAGGTTTCACAGAGCACACAAATCATTCAGAGACAACAGAACTAGAACAACTCTACATGACAACCTCAAAAAGTTAGCTATATTTGCAGTGGGTTATTTTCTTATCTTTAGCATTCATTCTAACACTAATCAGGACTCTTCTCTAATATCTTCTGTAACCCTGTCCATAAATTCCCATCTCCTAAGTACCTCTCAGTACTCATACAGTAACCCATGTAATGGAAATCAGCATGCAAATAAGTGGTGGGATGTGAAATGGGGAAAAAAACCCAGGCACATAGAGGCACACCCTTTGGGTACCTTTTCCAGAAGAACCTCTTGCTTCAGTTTAACCCACAAACTTTCCTCTCACCACTCAACCCTGTTTAACTCTCTCTCCAGTGGAAGCCATGCCACAGTGATTATCCCAGTCACCAATACAGGTTTTACTCATGGTCTGAGGCAGAGACCAAAGTGAATACAGCATAGACCACAACAAGGAAACTAAGAACAATGATGAGGTCTTCTGCCCCACCTTCTATTCATTTCCTAAACACTTCTGCCTTTGTTGGCATTTTTCACAACTACTGAGCACAAAGCTTACACCTTCAAAGAATTACCCACAACAGCAACAACATTTCTGCCAGAGCTAACCTGGACTGTGAAAATAGAAAACCTGTGGGATGAGGAAGGGCTGAGGGAGTTGGGTTTGTTCAGCCTGGAGAAGAGGCTCAGGGGTGACCTCCTGGCTCTCTGCAACTCCCTGCCAGGGCTGGAGAGAGGTGGGGGATGTGTGTCCTGCCATGGCTGCAGGGAGAGGACTAGAGGGAATGGCCTTGAGCTGAGCCAGGGCAGAGTCAGATTGGATGTGAGGAGAAATGTTTTCCCTGTTGTGGTGTTGAGGCATTGGGATATTGCCCAGGGAGGTGGTGGAGTCACCATCCCTGGAGGTGTTGAAGAGGTGTCTGGATCTGACACTGGAGGATCTGGTTTAGGGTTTAGGGGTTCCAGCAGTGACAGGTTAATGGTTGGACTCAATCTTAGAGATCTCCTCCAACCCTGATGGTTCCATGAACACACATGAATTCGCTGAGGACACAACCTTGAGAACTGCACTGAAAAGGCCTCTGTGGCAATTGATCACTTAGTCTTACCCTTTTCTGCACCTCCTGGCCAGTTATTAATACAACAGGAGGTGGTGCCTCTGCAGCCACAGCAGCTGACTGCCTCTAAAAGCCTTTGGCAGGAGGTCTCACCAAATGCTTTTTAGAAATCGAAGTGCATTATACACCAACCATAGACCTGTTCCTTCCCCCCGTTCCCCGAACAGATTTTAACTGCTTTGTGAACATGACTCCTAGCTAAAAAAAAAAAAAAGCCATAGTTCTTATTAATTTATTAATAAAGAGCTTTTAGGGTAATTTACTTCCTTGAAACACGCAGTTCTGCTTCTTTCCTAGGTCACTATGGTATTGCACCTCCATCTCCCACTCCACTGGTGCACTCAGCCTGCTGGAAGGGATGGATTACACACTTAGGACACAAAAAAAAACCCCACAATTTGACAGTGCCATATCTGATCTATTTTACAACTTGACTGAATTTTAGGTGGTTTGCATCATGTCCTCCTATTCATTTATACTGATCTACTCTTCACACATCATTTAAAAAAACAGATCATGTAGTCTGCACTTGGAAGAAATTCTTCAGTCTGAAAACACATGCACAGTGAACACATCTGCAAGAAACTCAAGGGGCTTGTCTGCTGTAACAGTACCTTCCTTAAGAACTCCCAGATGTGCTGGTCACTTCAAGAACTGCAGAATTCCTCACGAGCTTCTCACTGTCAGCGACGTGTCAGTAATTATCTGAGCGTTTCAACTTGAAATCTGCCACTCTTCAAAGAGTTAGGCTCTTTCAAGCACTGCAATCATCACTTTTTCTCATTCTACTTAAGCTATACAATCTTTGATTATTCTTTTAAAAGTGTTTTGACATATGTTACTTTCAAGTCTCCAATCTCCTGTCTTGACATGTGCAAGACTCACCTTCACAGCTACAGCTCATTGCTTTCTTTTGGCTTCACAGAGTCCATGAGGCCCAACTTAGGTTTTGGTAAGGGGAAGAATAAGTTTTAATAAAAGTTTTGGGGATGTTTTTATTCATACAGCAATGTCATATAACAATCCAAGAGCAGTAATGTTTACAAGGTAATTGCCAAGTAACATCTTGAACCAGATCTCCTGCATTGCCTAAGACTCAAATATCCTCTTGGTGCATCAAGGCATATGATCAAAGAAGATTCTTGACAATTGAAATAAATATTGTCTCTTCATCACGTTCAGTAGAATCATAGAACCACCAGGGTTGGAGGAGATGTCTAAGCCCATCCAGTCCAACCATTAACCTGTCACTGCTGGAACCCCTAAACCCTAAACCAGATCCTCCAGTGCCAGATCCAAATGCCTCTTCAACACCTCCAGGGATGGTGACTCTCCCCCCTCCCTGGGCAATATCCCAGTGCCTCAACACCCTCACAGCGAAAACATTTGTCCTAGCATCTAATCTGATTCTGTCCTGGCTCAGCTTGTGCCCATTCCCTCTAGTCCTCTCCCTACAGCCATGGCAGCAAGAGGAGATAGCAGTGAGATTAGTGAGCATAGTGGGATTTGTCTCTCCTCCCCACTCAGGAGTAAATCAACTGTGCAACTTTAACCAAAACATTTTTGTTATACTTTTTCAAGTCTTCTGGCATTTTATAACACTGTCAGTATTATGATTATGTGCTCAAGAGTATATCTACACTATCACACAGTCAACAGAACAGACAATATTAAACCCTTACACCTCCTTTTAAGGCACCTCAGGGGTGACCTCCTGACTCTCTGCAACTCCCTGCCAGGGTTGGAGAGAGGTGGGGGATGTGTGTCCTGCCATGGCTGCAGGGAGAGGACTAGAGAGAATGGCCCTGAGCTGAGCCAGGGCAGAGTCAGATTGGATGTGAGGAGAAATATTTTCCCTGTGAGGGTGTTGAGGCACTGGGATATTGCCCAGGGAGGTGGTGGAGTCACCATCCCTGGAGGTGTTGAAGAGGCATCTGGATCTGACACTGGAGGATCTGGTTTAGAGGTTCCAGCAGTGACAGGTTAATGGTTGGACTCAATGGCTTTAAATGTCTCCTCCAACCCTGATGATTCTATGATTTCAATCCACAAAAATTAACAAATCTTGTTTTATCCCATTTTCCTTCATCAGTTAGCACCCTTCTACTAAAGCAACTCACTCCTAAAGCAATTCCTACATATTTGCACCTAGATACTGCACTCCCATTGATTATCTTCCTTCCATCAAGTTGCTCAAAATGCTTATAGAATCAATATGCTCCTTTTAAAACACTTATTTCAGTCTACTACCTTTCCTGAAAGGCACACCAGCATTTTCATAAAGGCAGACTCCACGCTTAATCAGCTTGTCTATTTTTATAGGCACTACTTAAGAGGACTTAATTTGGTGTTACATTAAAATTCAGGCAAGAGGCAACAAGAAAAAAAGAGTAACGGAAGCATCTCCCTTGGCCTTTCATCATCATTGCTTAACCTTCCCATTGGAAGCTGAGACACCTGTTTGCACAACTGTCTGTATGGAGTTACCACCAGCATGGCATAAAGACAACCTCTCCTCTTATGGTCTGGAAGTGAACTTGGCAGTGGTAGTTTATGACTGGACTCTATAATCTTTTCCAGGCCAAAAGATGTTACAATTTTATGTCTTGGCATAACAATCCAGATTGTTGATTGAAGCAAGGCAGCCACCCACACTAAGAGCAGGTGTTAACAAATGCCCAAGGTTCAGCAAGAATAAAGCTTCAGCTAGGCCACAAACCAGTCTTTTCCTGTAGGTAAGCAAATTAATAAAGGGCATAAAAAGGTGGTGAAGGGCCTTCAGTGGAAACCACATGAGGAACAGCTGAGGGCATTGGGTCTGTTCACCTAGAGGACAGGTAACTGAGGGGAGATCTCATCACTGGATACAACTTCCTCAAGGAAGGAAGTGCAGGGGCAGCACTGACCTCTTCTCTCTGGCACCCAGGGACAGGACCCAGGGAATGGGCTGAAGTTGTGTCAGGGGAGGGTTAGGCTGGAGATTAGCAAATGGTTCTTCCCCCAGAGGTGTTTGGGCACTGAACAGCTCCCAGGGCAGTGGGCACAGCCCCAAGGCTGACAGAGCTCCAGAGGCATTTGGCCAATGCTCTCAGGCACAGGGTGTGATGGTCAGGGATGTCCTGTGCAGGGCCAGGGGTTGGACTGGATGATCCTCAAGGGTCCCTTCCAGCTCTGATTGTTCTGTGAAATATTCTTCTGTAAAGAATATAGGACAAAACAACCCTTGCTTATGGTTTTGAACTGACTCCAGCCCAGATCCTCTCTGGGTAGGATATGCTTTCTCCCTATTTGTATGTAGACAGCCAACAACATTACTGCCATTCCACCTATTAACACATCCAATGGAACTGCAGAGCAACCCTTTCAATCCTGCTAGGCATTTCTGACGTAGCTCACTAGCTGTCAAAGTCCCCTGATGCCTTTTGTTGCATCCTCTTGAAATGTCAAAGTTTTGTAACCTGCAGCTACTCTGTCACTTCATCTGACTCTGCATGTGAAATAATGCAGTGGGCATCAGATCACTGAATTTGGCCTGCTTGAAGGGTGAAAAATGTAAGCCACAGCTCAGGAACAAAGTAATGGAATGTGGCAGCCTTTTATTAATAGCATGAAAGCAAGTAGAGCATGGAATAGCTTTCTTATTACACCAAAAATGACATATTAGATTACAGTATGCTCATTTTTTGCCAGATTAGATAGTCATTGCTTCTAGAAGGACAGAGAATTAGAGTCTTTATCAAGTTTATGCATGGTTCATTTTTTCAAGGGGTGGGGGACTTCATGTTTTTTTTTGTTTTAAGAACTTCACGTAAGTACCAAACTATTAAATATGCTCTTAAACAGAACAGAGTTTTTAAAGCACCATTTTTCACTCTTGTTGTATTTCAACTTTCTGTTGTGACTAGCAGAGACACTTGAGGAATAAAAGGTTTAAGGAATCACAGAGCCCCCAACAAACACCCTGGAATTGCTGAAGAGGTGTCTGAGACTGGCACTGGGGGATATGGTTTCTGGTTTAGGGGTTCCAGCTGTGACAGGTTCATGATTGGGCTCAATAATCTTAGAGGTCTCCTCCAATCGTGATGGTTCTGTGACCTCAAAATTAGAACGATTTCATTTACCCATTGTGCCTTGTCCTGTCCCTGCAACTCTTAATACAAAGTCTCTCTGCAGCTTCCCTGGAGCCCCTTCAGAGATTGAAAAGTTGCTCTGAGGTCTCCACACAACCTTCTCTTCTCCAGGCTGAACAGCCCCAACTCCCTCAGCCTGTCCTCACAGGGGAGATGCTCCAGTGCTCTTAGCAACTTGGTGGTCTCCTCTGGACTTGCTCCAACGTTTCCATGTCCTTCTTGTGTTGGGGACACCAGAACTACAAATGTATGTCCAATCCCTCAAAAAGAACCCAGGTAAAAAGCCCAGCTTGAAGCTGCTTTCATTTATTCAGTTAAATTAGCTACTTGATTTTGGAGTAGAGAAAACTAAGTTATTTTCCATACAAGCATTGTCTGCTTTTCCCTGTTTCTTTTCCTGCATAAAGCAGCAGGGACAGACCCTGGGATATTGCCCAGGGAGGTGGTGGAGTCACCATCCCTGGAGGTGTTGAAGGGGCAATCTGGGTCTGACACTGGAGGATCTGGTTTAGGGTTTAGGGGTTCCAGCAGTGACAGGTTAATGGTTGGACTGGCTGATTTAGAGCTCTCCTCCAACCTTGATGATTCTATGGTTCTAAGCTACAGTTGTGCTGTAAGATGAGACTCTTTGCATTATGATACTGTCAAGCACAATAGGTATCACACTGCAGGTGTCTGAGTGCAACTGAAGTAGACAGACAAATCATGTGTGAGATTAAGAGCTGTGTAGGAGTTTTCATACACTGATGCAACTGCAATAAGTAATTAAGGTATCACATCATGTTTGCATACCCTGTGATTCATACCTAGGCATCCTAAGCCTGAGCTGTGTGACTTGCCTGACCCTTTTCAATTAGCAACAGTGGCAAACATGAGAAATTAAGGCACTTGCAGCTGATCTGAAATCTCAGCTTGAACACACTAAGTAATTTTAAAACATAAGGTAGACATATGGTGTTTTTTCCTTGTCTTTTAAGTACAGATATCTCTGTGCCACACCTGGAAAATGGTTCCATGGAAATCAAGTAGGGAGAAAGTGACAGCAAGCAAATAACTGCACAGTGCTATCACTGCTCCACCCACCCAGCAGCACATCCAGTCTCCTCTGCCAGTCCTGCCCATGGACAGACCACCAGCTGCTTCCCTGCACAACAGATGGTGCCAAGAGATTAAATCCTTCATTTTAGTTCTGGTTTTATCAGAACTCAGTCCATGACATCATTCACTAGGCAAATTCTAGTTTCCACTGTCACCACAAGGTTTGAGGAAACTGTGGCTAAGTTGCTTATCCTGTCTAGAACTCAGTGTTTGCACTGCATATGAAATAAACTTCTCCAGCTCACTCAGACCTGGAAACACAGACAGCACTTCACTAGCACTTCCTTCCTTGGTGAGTCTTCAAGCATGCCCAGTACTGACCTGATTCACCTCCCAAGGTCAAAATTACAACAATTCTTTCATCTATTTCATCATTTACATATTGGACTGGAGGGAAACGACATCACATGCGTCTGGTACAAATAATCTTCAGTTCATCTGATACCAACTGTACATCTGATGGCTTATCCTCTGGAGAACCAGGCACAGGAAGAGCTAAGGAGCTGCTCTTATAACCCACTCTACAATTTGTGGAACAGCCAGAACAGCAAACTGAAGATCAATAACCTCGTTTTGTAGCAAAATGACTCGACCAAAACTGTTAACTGAGTGTCTAACAATTTGTTCTTTTAGTCCTTCTCTTCACCAGGTTTTTAAAGCAAAACTATCAGCTGCATGACATTTCCAACTCAATCTTTGGTTTTGCCATTTACTTTTATGCCTTAAACCAGTATGAACTTGTTCTTGAGAAGCCTAAGCTACATGCCAGACACCACTGAGTGTCCTACATTCATTTTTAGTGTCTTAGCTAAAAAAAGAAACCCCAAACAACCAACAAACAAAAAGAAATTATAATTCGAGAACAATTCAGATACAAACCCAAAACTTTGAATGAACATATCACAGAACCATCAAGGTTAGAGGAGACCACTAAGACCATCAAGTCCAACCATTAACCTGTCACTGCTGGAACCCCTAAACCCTAAACCAGATCCTCCAGTGCCACATCCAGATGCCTCTTCAACACCTCCAGGGATGGTGACTCCACCACCTCCCTGGGCAATATCCCAGTGCCTCAACACCACAACAGGGAAAACATTTCTCCTCACATCCAATCTGACTCTGCCCTGGCTCAGCTCAAGCCCATTCCCTCTAGTCCTCTCCCTGCAGCCATGGCAGGACACACGTCCTCCACCTCTCTCCAACCCAAGCCAGTTTACTTGCCACTAGGAGACACTTGTGAAGCTCCACTTTCTTAGTAACAGGCCTGATGACTGGAGAAATGAGAGCAACACATGTCCCTTGAAGCAGACTCTGATAGTGTATAATGCTAGTTAAAACAAAGATGCTTAATGAACAGTTGGAGCATCTCCCCTGATGAGCCTGAGGGAGTTGGGGTTGTTCAGCCTAGAGAAGAGAAGGTTGTGTGGAGACCTCAGAGCACCTTCCAGGAGCTGAAGGGGCTCCAGGGAAGCTGCAGAGGGACTCTGTGTTAGGAGCTGCAGGGACAGGACAAGGAGCAATGAGCACAAATTGGAAGAGGAGGAATTTAGGTTAGATCTTAGGCAGACATTTACCCTGTGAGTATGGTGAGACACTGGCCCAGGTTGCCCAGGGAGGCTGTGGCTGCCCCAACCCTGGCAGTGTTCACAGCCAGGTTGGATGAAGCCTTGGGCAACCTGGTGTAGTGAGGAAGTGTCCCTGCCCAGGGCAGGAGTTGGGACTGGGTGATCTGTAAACTCCATTCCTACCCCTTAAAATTCTATGATTCCTTAATTCAGTTTCGCTGCTGGAGAGCATAAAAAGGGAAGGCCCTTCAATAAGACATTAGAAAGCTGTGCCAGTAATGGAGAGAAGGAAATTACTTATCCCCAGTGTATAACAGCAGCATCCAGAATACACTACAACATAAAAGCTTCAAGCATGCACACATTACAAATGGAGACGACATGAGAGGCACATCGTGAAATACCTCTACAGTAGAAAGGCTTTTTTTTCTTTAGCACACAGAAGTAACATCTCTATCATCACAATACTTTATGAGGGATTTATCCTCCAAGATGAAAACACAGTTTTGTTCAAGAGTGCAACAAAGGGCAGCAACTGCCAAGAAAATTAACAAAGCTTCATTCTCATTTCAAGTAAATTACTTAACCCTACTTGAGTGAAAAATGGCATGGTAGGATGCATCAGCGTAATCAGAAATTCAGATTAGATGTTAGGAGAAATGTTTCCCCTGTGAGGTTGAGGCACTGGGATATTGCCCAGGGAGGTGGTGGAGTCACCATCCCTGGAGGTGTTGAAGAGGTGTCTGGATCTGACACTGGAGGATCTGGTTTAGGGTTTAGGGGTTCCAGCAGTGACAGGTTAATGGTTGGGCTTGATGATCTTAGAAGTCTCCTCCAACCTTGGTAGTTCTGTGATTCTATTCTATAATTTTCTGCAATGCCACCAATTTGAAAGCTATGAAGAGGTGGAAACCATTTATCGATTGTCAAAGAGATTTAGTTCCTTATGCAGGCAACAGCTCCTTCCTTCCCCATTTATTTCCATCTCTCCTGCAGCAATATCAGCCCCAGAGTCACATTACTCTAGGTCATCAATCTTATAAATATGGCACTGTAGGAAAGAGTCATTACTATCTGAGCAGTTGCTTCTACTGATTAGGCTTTTATCATATATCGCTGTAGTAGTAGATGAGTCTAATGTTAGCACTGCAGTACACAGCAATATTGCTAATCAGGAGAACAAAACATACTTTACAGTGTATTCATCAGGGAGACATCCTTCAGGCTAGCTGTGCTGCAACAGAAGTCTTCAGGGACTTCTGTAGAAACAAGCTAAAACCAATACTTCTCTTAGTCTCATAGAATCATCAGGGTTGGAGGAGATACCTAAGAGCATCAAGTCCAACCCTTAACCTGTCTCTGCTGGAACCCCTAAACCAGATCCTCCAGGGTCAGATCCAGACTTTTTGACTCCTGATACCCTATGGATTCCTAGATTTCAGCAAGATCCTCTTCATGCAGGGCACAGCCCCTGTTAGTCCTACCACACAACCTGTGGAACTAGGTCCAAGCATTCTCTTGGGTTTCATTTTTAACTTCAACTGATTAACACTGACAAGTATTTAATTCATAGACTCATAGAATCATAAAATTTAAGGGCTGGAATCAAGCTTAGAGATCATCCAGCCCCAATCTCCTGCCCTGGGCAAGGACACCTCCCACCACACCAGGTTGCTCAAGGCTCATCCAACCTGGCTGTGAACACTGCCAGGGTTGGGGCAGCCACAGCCTCCCTGGGCAACCTGTGCCAATGTCTCACCATTCTTCAAACAGTTTAAACAGGTGAAATATGCAATTCCAGTCCCAGTTCACAAGATTATATGCTCTGATAAACAACCAGTTTGCATCGCTTTTCAAGTTCCACTCCCTCCCTGCTTCTCTTCCATACCAATTGCAACTCTTCACTTTCCTACCCATGACAATTGGTTTTATTATTCAGAACTGGTGACGTGCATGACCCACAGCCACATGAGAACAGAGAGCGCAGAGAGAGCTCGAGGATAACAAAATCTGCATGCACCTCCAACTAGTCAAGCACAAATATTCCAGAGAATTAAAACCTTCTACAAGAAATGCATTTGGAGAATGGAAACCCTGTTTATAGCTTGTCTTTCTATTGAGAGCATAGCTTGCTGATCATTAATCATACTGGAAGGACCTACTTTTTCTACCCTTTCTCTGGGAGGACTTTTTTAATCACAAAGCTATCTGAGCTACTAATTTTCCCCTCTTCTTACTTAAAGGCATTAAATCCAGCAAGAACAGTACTTCATTTCAGTGTTCCTTTCTTAGTCTCCTTGCAAAAAAGAAAACAACCAAAGCAAAAAAATCCCACATCAACAAAAAAAAAACAACCCCCTTCCCACAAAAACCCACAAAACAAAACCAAACAAACTCCAAAGCATATTCTGAAGTTACTTTGCATATAGGCAAAGTAACACTGGTGGAATTTGGCTCAGTCTCATGAGAGAGTTTCAACAATTCATCCTCTCCAAGCCTACCCATTTTAGCACTTCTAAAAACCACAAGTTAAAATTCCAAAACGCACGTAAAATGCAGATCACTTCAGACCTGAAGTCAGATCATTTCTGCTCTTAGTTTACCAAATGATAAATGGGTTTCAAAGGCAGCCCTGGACAGGAAGATTCCTAAGAGACAGGTTTTTCTTCCAGCCTGGAGGAAATAATGACCCTTCCTACAAAAGAAGCAAACCAATAGTACAACATGCCAAAAGAACTTCTACAAAGAGGTCTCAAAATGTAGACAGGAAAGGACAGCAGAGAACTGCAAACATTGGCTTATAAAAGGCTCCTGAGAACGAAGCTCAAGAAAGGAACAAGTTTCTCAGGAGTTCAGACACAGAGACATAAAAACCCAAATGTGGATTCAACCAGACTTGAACCAGAAATTGGCTGTTTGTTC
>NW_008681227.1:2580-8190 GCF_000695815.1 Acanthisitta chloris | reverse complement strand
CATGGGAGGCAGCACAAAACAAATACATGCAAAACTTAACACACTTTGGTTTTGGCAGACAAATTATTTCAGAAGCAGAAGAATTGGTGCATTCAAATAAGGGAGACGGGAAGAAGAATACAGAGACTTAGAACACTAGAATTGGTGCATTCAAATAAGGGAGACAGAAAGAAGAATACAGAGACTTAGAACACCGACACAGCTCTTTAGGTCGCGTTTGGTTTTCACCTCTGAACATCTCTATCTTTGTTAGATAGAACGTGCAATTTTTTTTTTACACAAAAGTAGCTTTAAACATATAAGTTGCTAAGATGTATAAGAGCACTGCAGCATCTCCCCTCTGAGGACAGGCTGAGGGAGTTGGGGCTGTTCAGCCTGGAGAAGAGAAGGTTGTGTGGAGACCTCAGAGCAACTTTCCAGTATCTGAAGGGGCACCAGGGAAGCTGCAGAGGGATTCTATGTTAGGAGCTGCAATGATAGATAGGACAAGGGGCAGTGAGTTCAAACCAAAGGAGGGAAAGTCTAGGTTAGATATTAGAAAAAGATTTTTTTACTCGAAGGGTGGTGAAACGCTGGCCCAGGTTGCCCAGGGAGGCTGTGGCTGCCCCAACCCAGGCAGTGTTCAAGGCCAGGCTGGATGAAGCCTTGAGCAACCTGATGTAGTGAGGAGGTGTCCCTGCCCAGGGCAGGGGGTTGGGGCTGGGTGATCGCTAAGGTCCATTCCAACCCTGAAATTCTATGATTCTATGACTTGGCTGTGTTGGTCGCAGCCACACCACTATGATCACCAAGTCCACCATTGTCACTGCTATGCTAGAACCACTAAACCTGATCCTTCAGCATCAGATCCAGATGCCTCTTCAAAACCTCCCTGGGCAATATCCCAGTGCCTCAACACCCTCACAGGGAAAACATTTCTCCTCACATCCAATCTGACTCTGCCCTGGCTCAGCTCAAGGCCATTCCCTCTAGTCCCCAATGCAGCCATATAAGTGGCATTACTTGGATTTTTATCATCCTTAAAATCCACCTACACCATTTATGTCTTAACTAAACCGGGACCTTTACTCCTACCATCCATGTATCATAAAGCAAGCAACCCCAATCTCCTGATGTGCAGCATTTCATAAATATTTTAAAGTGGCAATTGCATTTCCTTTAGATCAGGACTTAGCTCATCAAGAACAAGAAAAGCTTTACTACTCTTATTAAATATTTACTATATGGCTGTTCTGGCACCCTCACAAGAAACACTGCACACAAATGGTATGCAGAAGAAAAAGACAAAAGCTACATTTAAGACATCGAAAACGATGCTGGCAAGTGCACAATAGCTGGGAAATGCAAAGCTGACAGCCTGACTTTCACTGCTGGTTCTTTCCAGGACAAAAACAGCCACATGAGGCAGCTTAACCCTTTGCTTTAAGATCAAAATGCAGCAAATCATAGAACCATCAAGGTTGGAGGAAACCTCTAAAATCATCTAATCCAACCAGCAGTAAATAAACATTTGTAACTATATGGGGGAAAAAAAGAAACAACATTTTTAGTGATTCAAAAACACAACCCATTTGTTTCCAAGCTCTCCACTGGTGTATGTTACCAACCTATAAGGTCATGAGTGTTTACCAACTTTATGTACGCAGTGGAAGTCCATCTAGCCCCTTATGGCAGCAACATTTGTACCTTCAGAACAGCAAATATAACAAATCTAACTAGGATTTGTGACTCGAGGGTGACCTCCTGTCTCTCTGCAACATCCTGCCAGGGTTGGAGAGAGGTAGGGGATGTGTGTCCTGCCATGGCTGCAGGGAGAGGACTAGAGGGAATGGCCTTGAGCTGAGCCAGGGCAGAGTCAGATTGGATGTGAGGAGAAATGTTTTCCCTGTTGTGGTGTTGAGGCACTGGGATATTGCCCAGGGAGGTGGTGGAGTCACCATCCCTGGAGGTGTTGAAGAGGTATCTGGATCTGACACTGGAGGATCTGGTTTAGGGTTTAGGGGTTCCAGCAGTGACAGGTTCATGGTTTGATTTGCTGATCTCAGAGGTCTCCAACCTTGATGGTTCTATGATTTCCCCACTCTCGAGAGCTAAGTAGCCCTGAGCTACCATAAGCCAAACATTCCTGTGCTCAGCACCAGCTTTCAATCTGCTTTTGCTGCCAGCATGAATTGCATCAATCAGAGACACACTAAATTAGGAACTGTACTTCTTCCCAGCACAGCCTGCCAAGACAGCTGCACTGTTTTCTCTACTAATGACTTAGAAGGTACTAAAATAAAGTCCTGGCACTGATGTCCACCAAGAGAAGATACTCCTGTCATTACCGGAGATGGCTATCGTTGTGTTTTTCTTTTGAGTCTAAGAGTGTCATGCAAAAATATAAATAGTAACCTAGTGTAGCATAATCCTTTCAGTCATACACTTCAGCTCAGTTCCAGGGAAATATCAAAAGCATGTTTTGTTGGTTGTAGTTTTCCAAACACCCAAGGCAGTGGGATCTTCAAAGGAAGGAAGGGGCAATTTATCGCTCTTGCACAAGGCCCACCACGCAGTGACAGCTGATCTGCTCAGCTGGGGATCAGATGACCCAGATCAGACTATGGGAAGGAGGGAGGCAATGTCTCTGTTAGGCCAGGAGAACTCGTGTGGAGTTCACTGTGCTGTTTCCTGTAACAGGTAGTGCATGCATACGAGATGACAAACAAGGGCAGAGAACTGTCTAGAGATCCTACTGGCATAAGAATATATAGTCAAGGGCTGGGCCAAGCAACCAGGAGAGCTGAGCAGAAAAAGGCCTTTAAGAAAGGCTTTTCAGAATAGACAGGAACCACAACAAGATTAGCTGAGACAGCAGTGAAGGGAAATTGAGGCACTGGAATAGGATCCATCTGGGCTTTGAGATCAGTAAGTTATTCTGTGACAGTGCATGGGAAAACAGAGCATCCTGAACCATCTGCAGAGGAAATAAACACTGTACAAAGTGTTTTAGCAAACCATGTGAGCCTGTCGGATGGGTTGTATCCTCCCTGGTATCTGTTATAGCTAGAGCTCAGACACAAAATTCAAGCCTTTTCAGGAATGTCTCCAATGTTTCACAGGCTGCTGGAAGAAGACTGCACATCCATGAACAGTGCAAGGGATGAGTAGATGTTTTAACACATTTGCTAAGGAAAATAAATATTTTTAGCAAAGATTGTTTATGGAAATGGATGGAAAGACTGAGCCCAGTAGAGGAGGCGTCTCATTAATTAGAATCATGCAATCAATTGGGTTGGAAAAGATCACCAAGTCCAACCCTACCATGGTTACTAGACCATGGCAGTAAGTGCCACATCCAGTCTCAGCTTGACAACCTCCAGGGATGGGGAATCCACCACCTCCCTGGGCAGCACATTCCAATGCCTGAGCACTCTCTCCAGAAAAAATCTCTTCCTAAAATCCAACCTAACCCTCCCCTGGCAGAGCTTGAGTCTGTGCCCTCTTGTCCTGCTGCTGGTTGCCTGGGAGAAGAGACCAACCCCCACCTGACTCCAACCTCCTCTCAGGGAGTTGTAGAGGGTGAGAAGGTCTCCCCTGAGCCTCCTCTTCTCACGGCTGAACACCCCCAGCTCCCTCAGCCTCTCCTCATGGCACTTGTGCTCCAGTCCCTTCACCAGCCTCGTTGCTCTTCTCTGGACTTCTTCAGAAGACAACTTCAAAGAAATGAAGAAAAATCTCCCTCCTGGAACAGTCTGTCAAAGCTTCCAGATCCTCTTTTAGGACATGCCTTTTAAGAGTTCATCTTAAATTAAGCCACTTAGGCACGTAGATACACTTTGTCGTCTTTTTTTTTTTTTTTTTTTTAAGAGCAAACCCAAAGCAGAGGCAGGAAAGGTGGCTTGATTTGCAGATTCAGTGGTCAGGTTCTAAATAAAAGTCCCAGCAAGCTTCAACTGACCACATCAGTGGAGAACAGAGTAGTATTTATAGCTGGCTCTTCCTCAGCCATCAGCTCAGAAACCACGGAGACACATTACAACACATGACTTGAAGCACATGATATCAAGTACTCAAGCTTCTCTTTCAGCCAAGGATTTCCTCTCTACTATGGAATATTCTTTCATCTTCTCTCACTAGTATTTTAAAACAGGGCTAGGAACTCACTGCATTAACATGCCCCAAACAACTCTAAGAAAATATAAGGCAAGTACCGTGAGATGAAGCAAGTTTTACTTTCATATTTTCCTTCCTAACAGTCAATCTTTACCACCTTTTACTCAGCTGAAGGTCTGAGAACCTTTCCAAGACTCACTAAGTCTTTCAAAAGCAGCTTCCAGCCCATCACTGTCAGTGTTTTCCTGAGGGGATGGTATTGAATACCTAACTCTGTTTATACAGAGATCTAGAGTCTCTGCTATTTTCCATCTTCTTCCTACCATTCCCACACATCCCAAACTAAACACACATGTAGTTTCAACACTCACATGGAGCTCTGGAGTAAGGTCTCAGAGCACATGCGTCCACGGTCAGTGCTCTGTGGTGACACAACGATCTTCTCCTGAAAGCTGAGACCAGCCAGCTTAAGTCTCAAGGGCACAAACATTTTCACACTATTTGTTACTAATTAAAGTCTAGTAGCTTTTCTTTTCCAGCCTCTCAGGTCACACTTACACAACAGCAGCTTCCAAATTAACTTAGAGGCATGTAGCCTCTTCAGGTTCCTAAAGCATTTCCCCACCTAGCTACTCACTACCATCCTCTTTCAGGCTAGGACTGCCTCAGATACTAGGAACAGCTGAATTAAGGAACATCAGAGAGCTTAAAGTATGCAGTAGTTTGAGAAAAATCTGGGGTTTTTATGTGAAAAAGCTTTGGAATAGCCACATGAGCAGTTAAAGCAAGTAGGGAATCACAGAACCATAGAACTTAGGGGTTGGAACGGACCTTACAGATCATCCAACACCAACCCCCTGCCCTGGGCAGGGACATCTCACTAGATCAGGTTGCTCAAGGCTTCATCCAGCCTGGCCTTGAACACTGCCATGACAATAAATCATCCAACCTGGCCTCAAACACTGCCATGACAATAACCATGTATAGGCTGACTGCAATAATTTTTCCTTAGCTGGAACAACAGGAACCAGGAGAAATACTTTAACCTTGTCAGGTTATTAAAGCCACAGTTCCACCTACAAGTAGTTTTTAGTGAGCAGATAAACACAGGGAAGCTGTTGTGAACCTCTATTATGGCAATCTTGAAGCATGAATGAACAAACACACCAAGGAGTATAATTACTGCTCAGAATAACAACCTGTGGAGTCTGTGGGTTATCACCTAAATATGTTATGCAGCTATATCCTCAGAGCCTGTTTTAAACTAGGATTCTTTATTACTATCATCTGCTCTGAGATGAAAAACACAGTGCCTACAAAAGAGGCACTTTAAATTATCATTTATTTTAGCATCAGAATGACACAGGTTCGAAGGGATCTCTCCAGATCAGCCAGTCACTTTTCATGGAAAGAGTAAAAAAGCATAAAGCTATTTCAGAATAGTCTGATATTAACAAGTAATTTTTGATGCTTGTTTTTTGGGCTGCATCCAAAGGAGTGTGAGCAGCAGGTCAA
>NW_008681227.1:0-2493 GCF_000695815.1 Acanthisitta chloris | reverse complement strand
AGAGCAAGACCAGAAGAGGCCTTGAAGTTGATAAGAGGACTAGAGCATCTCTACTATGAAGACAGGCTGAGGGAGTTGGGGCTGTTCAGCCCAGAGAAGAGAAGGTTGTGTGGAGACCTCAGAGCAACTTCTCAATATCTGAAGGGACTACAAGGAGCCAGAGAGGGACTCTGTGTTAGGAGCTGCAGTGATAGGACAAGGGGTAACAAGTTCAAACTGAAGAAGGTAAAGTTTAGGATAGGTATTAGATAAGTTTTCCCTGTGAGGGTGGTGAGACACTGGCACAGGTTGCCCAGGGAACCTGTGGCTGCCCCAACCCTGGCAGTGTTCACAGCCAGGTTGGATGAAGCCTTGAGCAACCTGCTCTAGTGAGGAGGTGTCTCTGCCCAGGGCAGGGGGTTGGGACTAGATGATCTGTAAGGTCCATTTTGGCCCCTAAATTCTACAATTCAGTGAAATACTAAGTTTAAATAATTGTTTTCAGAATTCAGTCATCCCAAATATCATTAATTAAACAAGCTGAGATTCAGATTAGATGTTAAGAGATATATTCTCCCTGTTAGGATGTTCAGGCACTGAACATATTGCACAGGGAGGTGATGGAGTCACCATCCCTGGAAGTGTTGAAGAGGTGTCTGGATCTGACACTGCAGGATCTGGTTTCGGGCTTAGGGGTTTCAGCAGTGACAGGTTAATGGCTGGACTCCATGATCTAAGAAGTCTCCTCCAACCTTGATGCATCTGTGAAACTCATCATGCAGCACACCTGTCTCCATGCAAAGAAACACTTGGATTTTTAACCATTGGACACTGGCCTTCACACTAAACCAAAGCTGCCAATCTCCTACAATTGCCTGTTAAAGCGGTAGCAGTGCTGTGGATTTTCACAACCTTCAATTCCTGTGCTGGCTAGCATCCTGATTTCAATAAAACATCTTCTAATAAACACCAGAGGAAACATTAAGCATGTAATGGCTCTTCCATTTCCCCCACACACCCCAAGTCATTATGTTTTCACTGCATTTAGAACTTCAGGAAGGTTGAGCCATATGACACGAGAGCCACAGGAGCACATCAGAGGGTTAGTTTGGGGAGGAAACACTGGAGTTATTTCCTGGTTGTTTTGTTTTTCCATAACATTCCCTGCAGTGTGGAGTCCCTCAAATACTTCTCATCATTCCATCAATTGTAAAGCTTCTTGACATTTATGCCAAGTGTTAACTCCCACCGCTCTCCCAACTCCTTTTCTCGTGCCAGATGCTACTCCCAAACCAAGGCACTGTTCCAGGCATGTCAGCAACCTGTCAAATCAGTCCCTGACTCATCAGTCAGCACTCTGTGATGTCACTTCATCCCAGTTAGAAGCCATATCTAGAGACCTGGCACTTGGCACCACTCCTTCCCTCACAGCCAAACTTACTACGACTTCACCCATTTCAGGTTCAAACCAGGAACAACAATTATCTGTTGGGGAATTCACCCATATATACTCACTGCCCAGTGGTTTGTCATACAATGTCAAATAGTTGTCTGTCTCTATCAGCAAGCACAGAAAAACTAGGAAAGATTGAGCAAACCTGTCTCTGCTGTCCCAGTCCCTTCTGACAGCTTTCACAAGAGCCACAGGCCACTGCACCAGGCTGCTGAACACCTGCTTTGGTCCTCTCCACATCCAAATTGAAGAGAAGCCTAAATCACACCTTTAAGCAGTTTAAGGAGGAGCTGACAAGATGCAGCTGTCTGCAGTCAGCAGCAGCACCAAACAGGCTTTTCCACTCCTGAGCTGATCCCAGGCCCAGGCAGGACACTCCCTATGCTCCAGCACAAGGGGCTGTAAGGACCACATTTCTCCTTTTCCCTCTGCAGCTGAGATATGCTGAATTTGACAGTGCAGTAGCACTTTTTCCCCTCTATCATATCTTACAGATAGATGCAGCTGTCTGCAGTCAGCAGCAGCACCAAACAGGCTTTTCCACTCCTGAGCTGATCCCAGGCCCAGGCAGGACACTCCCTATGCTCCAGCACAAGGGGCTGTAAGGACCACATTTCTCCTTTTCCCTCTGCAGCTGAGATATGCTGAATTTGACAGTGCAGTAGCACTTTTTCCCCTCTATCATATCTTACAGATAAAAGCCATTCTTAACCAAGCAGCTGCTATTCTGCAGCAAAAAATAGCCATAAAAACCAGAATTAAGTGGTCTGAGTGTGGGCAGCAGGAGAAAGCAAGAAAAGCCAATGCCACAGTCACAACAGTCTTACAGGTCTGCAAGTGTTTGCAGTTAATGACTCAAGTGTACCCCCGAACTTGTTTGGCTTTTGCAACTATTATTAACATGCAAAAAAAGCAAAAGCATGTGAAAAGCATTATTATTTTCAGTTTTAAATACTTTCCCATTTGCAGAAAAACAGCAAAGGAAAGCTAATATTTGAATTCTACATGCCCAGTAATGCAGCCTCAAGACATTTTTTAATCTGTATTTCAAAACACTTTAT
>NW_008681226.1:0-5160 GCF_000695815.1 Acanthisitta chloris | reverse complement strand
ACATCCAGCGGCATGTCCAATGGCACAACCAGGGGCACATCCAGCAGCACACCCAGCGGCACATCCAGCGGCACATCCAGTGGCACATCTCCTCCCTCTCACACAGAGGGTGGGGTACGGAAGGCAGACATCAGGCATGGGGATCTTTTGCTCAGCTCCACCTTTGTCCTGTGGATACCTACATGCAAGCAGCTCTTCTAGCACGTTGCCCAAGCTCCCTTAGGTCTGCCAGGCACTCGAAATCCGACCCATCTAGTGTAGCCAGAGGTGTAACAAAAAGCAGCAGTTGCCCCATGGTGATTTCAACTAGACAAGCCTCACCTCAAAAAAAAAAAAAAAAAAAAGAAAGCAAGACCAGAAAAGGTCATCGATTCCTTCAGTGCATCTTGGACCATGGCCTATGTCCATCACACATTCCAAGTCATTCAAAACAGCTTGAAGTACATTTCATCCTCCTGCCCAGTGAAGAGGCTCTTGACACTTTCTGAAATAAGCTTGCTCACACACACAACCCAGAAAAAATATTAGGTAAACACTTTGTAGTTTTATTGGGCACATAATTTAAGGTATTATAGATACTGCACAAATTCCAGGTGTCAGAGAGATACAAGGACCCTCGATGCTTATCATGAGACCATATCAAAAAATTTACAGGCAAGGCTGTTCACAATATTCCTGTGACCTAGGTAGTACAGAATATCTACAATATACAAGTCCAGTTTACTTTCAGAAAAAACCCTGAATATGTCTGAAACAGGTAATAAGGCTTCCCTTAGGCAAAGTTTTTAGGATGAAGGATGTTAAAGAAAAAAACACATTTTTACAGTTTTTACCTAATGAGAAATATGGAAGATATGTGACAGAAAGCATCTGGTTTCCTAACAGATAAATTACCGGGGGAAGAGCCATTTTATTTACTTGGCTTGCTTGTGAAACAGTTAGATAACCTAAATGAGCTTAGTTATGCTTTTCTCTGTGCACCATTTCTGCATGGACAGCTTGCAATGAAGTGTATCTTCCGCTTCAAGAAAGGGTGGCCTAAATCAACTATTTTGCGGACACCTGCAACTTCTGCCCATCACCAGTGAGACTGTTACAAGCATTATCCACTGAAGGATCATACATAGTCAATGGCAGATACATAATAAGCAAGCAGCCAATACAATATTTATGAAGGTACATTATTACTAGGTGCTCTCTGGAGTTTTACAAGCAGAAACTTAAAAGTAGCCAGTTGCTATATGATAGCAGACTGGTTTTACTGAAGCCTGCTATTATGTTTGCTGAGTTTTGCTTTCATGTGCCTAATGTTGTGGCAAACAGTTCATAAACTGTAAGTTATGATGTTAAGGTAGTAGGCAAAAAACTTGCATTCAGTCTATTATTGCTGAGATTTTGTACATATAGTGTCAGAAGACAGTATTTCCTCTGTCAATACTAATGCTATAGCATGGTACTTCACATCGCAAGTAAAGATAAGACAAGCCTTTGTGTCAATGAATACACAGGCTAAAATGAGTACTGAAATCATGGAAAACTGGAAGCCTAGGGGAAAACAGCATCATGAAGACAGACAAAATGAACACAATAAAGTTAGAATTAGTTACAGACATATACGCATAATGGCATTTACTAGCACTTTAACTACAGTGCAAATTTACATTGCTGTTTAAAAGGAAATAGGGGATATACTTTTTAGGTGACCAGAAAAAATTATGTAAAAATTTTTCTCAAGACTTAAACCAAGAATATATATTGGGCAAAAAGAAGAAAAAGATCCAGATCAAAAGTTTAATTTAGGAGGCCTGTGGCTAAACAGGGAAAGAACATTACAAACAAAACCAAACTCCCTATAAATGTGATGCATATGCTGCAGTATTGGTATTTCTCTTGTCATGTGTTCTGAGATCACAACCAATGTCACACTGACATATTTAATTTCTGCGTCAAGGACTTTAAAACAGAGATGTTTTAGTGCTTTAACCCCAGCCAGCAACCAAACACCACACAGCTGCTTGCTCACTCCCCCAGCAGCGGGATGGGGGAGAGAATTGGACAGGTAAAGTTAGAGAGCTCATGGGTTGAAATAAAGATAGTTTAATACAGAAAGCAAAAGCTGCACACACAAGCAAAGCAAAACAAGGAATTAATTCACTGCTTCCCATGGGCAGGTGTTCAGCTATCCCCAGGCAAGCAGGGCCCCATCACATGCAACAGCTACTCGGAAAGAAAAATTCCATTTCTCCAAATGTTCCCCCCTTCCTCCTTCTTCCCACCTTATATACTGAGCATGATGTCCTATGGTATGGAATATCCCTTTGGTCAGTTTGGGTCACCTGTCTCAGATGTGTCTCCTCCCATACACCCGCAATTTCCTTGCCAGTGTGGCAGTATGGAAAGCAGAAATGGCCTTGGCTCTGTGTAAGCTCTGCTCAGCAATAACAAAAGCATCTCCATATTATCAATCCAAAATGTAGACCTGTACTAGCCACTGTGAAGAAAGTTAATTCTACCCCAGCCCAAGCCAGCACAGATATACACAATTACAAGGCAACTGAAGAGACTGCACCTTCTCATTTATTAGTTGCTCAGAAACACGGCCAGTTGAGACAAATGTTTCCACAGTGTAAGCAGGTAGGAAAAATTAGAAACTAAGTGCAGCTAAAATATGTAAGATGTCAAAACAGATATTGCAACTAGAAAAAGGATAGTAATTGCCCATTTCAGATTGTTTTCCTTGACATCCTGAAATACTGCAATGCATTCTGAACATCAATTTTTTGAAAAAAAAAACAACAAAAACCTCCACACAAAAAAAATAAAATCCAACCAACCAACCAACCAAAACCAAAACTAAGTAAACAAAAAAATCCCCATAGATCATAAAGTACACATTTAAAAGTACTCAGGGCTATATAGTAGATCTAGTTAACATGCCAAGGCAACCAAGACTCCAATCAAAACATGCCAATTCAACCGATGTTGCAGCTGTTTCTGAATTTTCTTACCACTGCCATGCCACAATAATAAGAGGGACATCTGTGAAATCAGGCCCTAGCACCACGACCAGCCATTCAAAAGCTGTTCAGTGACAGACTAAGTTAAATTTCAAAAATTACTAGTAACATCAGCACATGGATTTTTTACAGGGAATGAAATTATCCCGTTCAAATGGTAGCACAAAATGGTCTTGTATTTCTGATTATCAGCCTGTGAAGTTCTACAACTATTGCACATGATTACCAGTTCTTTCCTACAGTAGAAATAATACACATTTTCCAAAGTCAAACAAAAACCAAACAAAACCACAAAAAACCTCCCACAAATCCAAATGAAACAAACAATAAACAAGCATCGATAAAAACCCAAACAAACAAAATAGGACCACCAACAAACCAAAATTAAGTTATGGATAAGCTCTGCTGAACTAATGTAGGAAGGTTAACAGCAAGACTTTTCAGGTATCTAGTGTCTAAAAGAGAGGTAAATGTGAGTTAACCCAGTGTAGAACATGGAAGTGTCCACACTGTAGAATGCAAAAGTGTCCACAAACATTGTTGTCCACAATGCTCTGAATATATGTAGAAATTCAAGTTCACAAAGTCATCAGACAACTTAATAGAAAAAAAAATAAAAATCACTGAGGTTATTAAACTGATACATGCTGCTTGTGACTGAGAAAGTTCCTGAACTGTATAATGCTGAGAGAGATGACTACTGGGAGAAGTATTAGTAGAAGTTTTTATTTTCTTGTATTCTGTCTTAGGTATCTGATGGTGAACACTGATGGTGACAGACTGCTCTGCTCAATACACATGCAGTCTGCAGCAACATGGCTGTTCTTGTACTGTGACTTTCAAAACCATATCTGTTTTCACTCTTGATTTGAATTAAGCATATTTGGAAGTACTACATTTGAAAAAACAATCACAAAGATTCATTAGAAATGCCCTCACAATCACCCATCTATGCTGAGACTGCTTATGGTTTCTGATAAGCCTTCTTAGTATAAGTGTACTTCATTAAAAGCTTCACAGCTATCGAGTCAACCTTGTATCTTCACACGACACACTGACCAGAAGTGATCTGCTCAGATCTTCCTCGCAAACTGATTTAGTGCCTTTTGCCCTGAAACTTCCTTCTCAGGTTATGATGCCTCCCTGCTACACTGCTCTTACATTAGTATGCTTGCTGAAGGAAAGGCACAAACAAGCACAGTATCAATGATGTCCACAAACTAGTATTTTACCAATGCTAGAAGGGAATGTTTGAACTTAAATCACTAAAACAGTTCAACAGCCATAAAGTTCAATGCATGACAATTTTAAAGTTAAAAATTATAGCAGCTGACTATTTATAGAATCATAGAATTATCAAGGTGGGAAAAGACCTTTAAGATCATCAAGACGAACCATGTACCTAGCACTACCACTGTAACCCTCAAACCACTAAACCATATCAGCCAGTGCCAGATCCAGACGCTGCTTAAACACCTGCAGGGATGGTGACTCCACATCTCCCTGGGCAACTGATTCCAATGCCTGACCACTCTAACTGTGAAAATTTTTTTTGTGTATCTAATCTAAATCTCCCCTGTCCCAGTTTAAGGTCATTTCCTCTAGTCTTCTCATTGAAGATGTGGCAGAAGAGAACAGCCTACACCTCACCACAGCCTCCTTTCAGGTAGTTGTGAAGAGTGATTATGTCACCCCTGAGCCTTCTCTTCGTGAGACCAAACAAACTCAGCTTCCTCAGCTGTTTCTCATAAGACATGCTCTAGACCTTTTATGAGCCTTGCTGCCCTTCACTGGACTCACTCCAGCACCTCAATGTCCTCTTTAACATGAGGGGCCCAAACCTGAACACAGTACTTCAGATGTGGCTTGGTACGAGGGGATAATCACTTCCTTGTCCTGCTGACCACACTATTCTTGATATAGACCAAGATACCCTTGGCCTTTTTGGCTGCCTGGGCACACTGTTGTCTCATATTGAGTTGGTTGTGTCTATATACAGCCAGCTGTTAACCAGCCCCCCACTGGTCTTTTTTGTCTGGGATGCTTTTAAGCTATTCTAACTCCAGCCTGTAGCACTGCATGGGGCTGTTGTGACCCAAGTGCCTCCACAAGATGCTGCCTGTGTCCCCACACCCAGAGCCCC
>NW_008681225.1:0-220 GCF_000695815.1 Acanthisitta chloris | reverse complement strand
ACCTCACCACCCCTCCTGCTCAGCCCCATGCCTCAGCCCTCCGAGCCCCACTGGGACCCCAGTTCCTACACCCTGTTCCCACTGGTCACTCTGCCGTGGGATCACCCAGCTGGGCTGCCCCCAGGGGCAGAGCTGGTGTGGGGATCCCACCTCCCAGCCCGGCTGGGCCCCGAGAACTAGGCAGCAGTGGGAGGCACTGGGAACGTCTCAGGGGGCAGCT
>NW_008681224.1:1359-1632 GCF_000695815.1 Acanthisitta chloris | reverse complement strand
CAAGATCACCCCCATCCTCCCTCCTGGTTCCCAACGTCGTCCCCGTCCTCCCTCCCGGCTCCCAGCATCGACCCCATCCTCCTTCTGGCTCCTACCTCCTGGCATTATGCCCATCCTCCCTCCCAGCTCTCAGCTCCCGGGACTACCCCTGTCCTCCCTCCCAGCTCCTGGTATTGCCCCCATCCTCCCTCCCGGTTTCCAGCTCCAGGCATTGCTCCTGTTCTCCTCATCCTCCCAGCTCCCAGCATTGTCCCCGTCCTTCCTCCCGGCTCC
>NW_008681224.1:381-701 GCF_000695815.1 Acanthisitta chloris | reverse complement strand
CCACACTGTACTCTGTGCGGGGGCTCAGGAACCAGTGTCCCCTCACCGTCATGGGCAGTGGCACTGCCTTAGCCACCAGCTTGGTGGGAACATCCTGTGCCAAGGGGTGAGGGTCAGGCGGGACAGCATCCCACCACCCCAAATCCTTGCCCTGCACCCCTGCCCTGCACCGAGGGGATGCTGCCAGGTACCACACACCCCAAAATATCCACCAAGACCCCCCAAAACACCGTCGTGTCACATCTTCTCCTGCCCCCACAGCTCTGTCCCCAGAGCGCTGTCTCCAAACACTTCCCTGCTGTGATGGGGCACAGAATCCC
>NW_008681224.1:0-319 GCF_000695815.1 Acanthisitta chloris | reverse complement strand
GGTGTCAATAGGCCACAGAGCAGCTCCGCAGTGCAGAGCTGTTTCTGTGGCAACGGCGGATGCTGAAGTCGGGAGAGAGAGGGGAAAAACATATCCCACCCCCCACTCCCCCACCCCTTATTATTGGGGAGGAGAAAAAAAAATAATGTTAAACATTAAATAGCATCACCCTGGCAACGGCGCTGCTAAAAACGGCCCGAAATAGTGACTCGAAGCACCGGGAGGGGGAGAGGGAGAGGTTTGTGGCTCTGCTCCCCCGTGAGGGCTCGGGGAGCTCCTTCACCCCCTGGTCCCCATCCCATTCCTCTCCACCAACCTT
>NW_008681223.1:7159-7402 GCF_000695815.1 Acanthisitta chloris | reverse complement strand
AAGTGGGCAAGGAGGTGGTCACAATGGTGGCCAAAGAGTGTCAGACTGGTGGCCAAGGTGGTGGCCAAGGAGGAGTTGAGGTGGTGGCTGTGGAGGTGGGCAAGGAGGGGTTGAGGTGGTGGCCAAGGAGGGTTGAGGGTGGTAGCTGTGGAGGGGTTGAAGTGGTGCCTGAGGGCTCATGGCAGTGGCCAAGGAGGAGTCACAGTGGGGGCTGGGGGGGGGGTGAGAAGAGGACCAAGAGTT
>NW_008681223.1:3514-6907 GCF_000695815.1 Acanthisitta chloris | reverse complement strand
GCAGGCTGGATCCAGCAGTCCCTGGTGAGATCTCACCCCTGCCCCGAGGGCTGGTGCTGGTTCACTGGGTAGGTCCTCTCTCCGCTGAGTCAGAAGGTCACTGGGGCTGAGGGAGCTCTGGAAGCCTCCTCCTCCTCCTCCTCCTCCTCCTGGGCTGGGTGTTTGTGTGCTCCAGGTGTGGCCCTTCCTGTCCTAGATATGGTCCTCACCCCGTTTGTGGGTGCTGACGTCCCTGCCACCTGGACTGGGACAATCCTGCAGTGGAAGGAGCTGTGGGTCCCTTCTCTTCACTGCCCCAGGGCTGTGTTTCAGGGATCCACGGGCTCAGCCCAGGACTTTCAGCAGAGCAATGGGTGGTGGTGGCTTGTCTGGTCATGCTCAGCTCCTTGGAGCGCGTGTTTGGCACTAGTAGGTGTCCTGGTGAGGCAGCAGTTGCTGGAGGTATCACCCCAAAAAGTGCTCAGCCTCCCCCACCCCATCTGTGGGGGACACTGTTTGCATCATGTCACTGCCCTCCCTGCAGGCACCTCTGGCAGGGCCTTGCCACACTTTTTTTGCCAAGGGAGAGATGATTTCTGCAGCGCCCAAGCATGGCAGGATGCTGTCAGCTGGGACTTTCTTCCTTGGTTTTGCCCCAGGGAGTTAATTTCCAGGCATCCAAGACCGCAGGCAGGCATGTTTCCTGCTTGGAGGAGCACAGGGAGATCTGTGGTAGGAGAGGAGTGGCCGTGGAAAGGCCAAAGTGTCTTGGGAAGAGGCTGAGCTGGTCCATGGGATGCTGCCGGTGCCTCCCTCCCGGCCTGCCGTGCGTGGACGCTGAAACCTGAGCAGAAAAAATGAGATGTGCTGGAGCATGTGATGTTCCTCTTCTCGGCACAGAAACGCCCCCAGCAGCTCTGCCAGCCCTCTTTTTCCTTTCTTTTTTTTTTTTCTTCCCTAAAGTTGTAACGTTCCGCGGCTAATCCTCAAAATGCGAAGTCACTGCTCTCAGGGTGGCAGCTCAGGGACCTCTGGTCCACTAGCCACTCTATCCCTGGCAGCACAACACAGCTCTTGTGCCAACCTGGGGTTTGTCATCACTCTGTTTCTTTAGATATCCCCGTGTCCAGGAGAGCTGCCCAAGCCCAGGGCTGCAGGACCCTTTCCCTCTGAGCATCCTCCTGCATCCCTCGGGACAGGAGTTGCCGCTTGCTGGGGGAAGCAGCTCCGATGTGCAGTGGTTGCAGCTTGTCTGCACGGCTGATTCACTCCCTCCTGTGCAATTCCAGAGTGGAAAGTGCATGCCAGGAACCCCTCCCTGCTCACTGCCTCAGGCCCCACTGCGGCCGACAGCATCCTCCCAGCACGCGCCGGGGTTAGAGCATCCTTCCCTCCTCGGGAGATGGGGGATAACACCTCCCTGGGTGACAGGGGTCGGGATGCCTCGGGCAGTGCTTTGGGGCTGTGGAAAAGGGAAGGAATGCCAGCTCTGGGTGTTGTCTGTGGGTGGCTGTGTGCTGGAGCCGGTGGCATCGGCTGTGCCACACGCGGCTCTGACCTGCCCCGAGGCGGCTCCGACATCACGAGCTGGGAATTCTTCCAAACATCAGCTGGGAGCTGTGGGAGGGGAGAGGGGAGTGATGCAGCAGGGAAGTGCAGGCTCTGGGTGCCCTCAGTGTCCCCCTGAGGTGCTGGAGGGTGGTTTGGATCAGGATTGTGACTCAGCAGCTCATCATCATCCCACCCTTCCAGCAGGCGGATTTGGTCATGGATGGGAGACATGGATGTCTGACCATTCCCAGTGCATCCCAGCAGTGGGGAGGGGGAACAGGGTCTCAGGATGGCTCCAAGAGGTGGGAGAAAGGGAATTCATCCCAGGAGCCATGGATCAGGACTCATTCCTCAGCCTGGATATCTGCCCATCCCAACCTGGGTGCTGGTGAGGTCGGCATTGCTCAGCACTGAAATCATGGCAGCAGGAGGATGAGAGCATTTCCACTTTGGATCAAACCCGTGGGTCTGGCTATCAGAGATGCCATCTCTGGCCACCCAAACAGCTGAGCTGTGTAGAGGAAAGGCACAGTAATCCCACTCATGGGGGGGATGGCTCCCTCCCAGCTGGAAGAGCATCCTCTTCTCTTTCCTGACTGGATGCTCTGCCTTGTTTGGGTGAATGGGCCCTGCTGGCTGCAGGATCCCCTTTTTATGCCAGTGCAATTTCCCTGGGTTTCCTGCTGTGAGCTGTAACAGCCCATCCCGGGGTGTGCAGCTGGTGCTGCCAGCCCTGAGCTGTTTTACCTGTACACAGCAGCACTCTGAGCACCTCTGGATACCATCCCCAGCACCTCACTGTTCCTAAGGTGTTTGTTTCCACAATAACTTCTGGAGGCAGAGGTGTGATTAACCCCTGGAATGGGAAGTGAGGCAGGGAGAGCAGCTGGGCTGTGTAACCAAGGGTCAAACACAAGGAATTGAGGTGCTTGGATGTTTCTTGGACTCCCTGAGCTGGATTTCTGGGCACAGAGATGTGAATCAGGTCTGGGATGGAGGGTGGGAGCAGGTGAGGTCCTGCTGCCCAGTGGTTTTAGTCTAGTTTTTGGCTGCTGTTTTATCTGCCTTTCGCAACATTCTTAATTCCTTGATGAAGTAAAGGAATCGATGTTCCAGAAATATTATTCCAAAAATATTAAATTGGGGTTGGCTGGGGTTTTTTTTTTTTTTTTTTGCCTTTTTGATGCCAGCTTAGTCCAGGAGCAATGATTTCCTGACTGGGGAGAGGGGAGAGATGTTAAAAATAAAACTTTCAGTGCACACAGCTGCTCTGTAACAGCAGCAAGTGCTTGTTGGAACTAAGGCTTGGCTGGGCCGTGGTGAGGACTGTGCTGGTGACACCAGGCTTGATTCCATGGGGTGATCAAGGTGCACCTGAGCCCTCCAGGAAGTTTGGGGCTGAGCTATCCCTGTGTGTTGCTCTGCTAATAACCAAGATGTGAAATCTCCACTCGTGACACTTATTTCCTCCATCCTCTGCTGCCACGTGGGACGTGGTTTGGTGTAAACACAGGGTTTGTGTTTAGTGCTGAGGTTCTCTGCAGTAAGGAGAGGGGAGAGGTGTAGGCACAGCTGCCCCCTCTGTGCCTCCTGCACCCTGGGATTGTTCTGTGTGTGTGTGTGGGGAATGAGTTTGTTAATCTGCAAAGGGCAGAGAATCTTATTTCCTCCATCCTCTGCTGCCACGTGGGACGTGGTTTGGTGTAAACACAGGGTTTGTGTTTAGTGCTGAGGTTCTCTGCAGTAAGGAGAGGGGAGAGGTGTAGGCACAGCTGCCCCCTCTGTGCCTCCTGCACCCTGGGATTGTTCTGTGTGTGTGTGTGGGGAATGAGTTTGTTAATCTGCAAAGGGCAGAGAATTTCA
>NW_008681223.1:2715-3495 GCF_000695815.1 Acanthisitta chloris | reverse complement strand
GCCTGGCCTGGCACTGGCGAGTGGCTCTGTGAACAAAGAGAGGTGTGTCTGCAACCACAGCTATTCCACCTGGAGACAACTGGAAGAATTGCTCTTGAGAATAACGTTCCATAAGATCCGATAAAACTATTTTGGCGGAGTCATATTTCTCTGGAGAAGGAAGGTCTGATTTCATAAGACAATATCATCATTGACTTTGACTCCGGCAGCGAGGGGAACATAAGCCGTTGGAAGGTGAAGAGCTGGGCAAGGATGAAGTGAAAATGCATTTCCCTGCCAAGCAGGAGCCAGAGTCATGGGCTGGTCCCCGTGGCTCCTGCTGTGCATGGATAAAATCCACCTCACCCAGAGCAGGGAGCTGAGCTCCCCACGGGCTGGAGCCGGAGCTGTCATCAGCAGAGCTGGCCTGGACTCCAGCTTGAGCAGGAAATCATTTGGAACCCTTCTGGTTATGTATTTCTGTTAATGATTGGGGATCTCAAGTGGGGTTTTTTGTGTTACCTTTGCCTCGCTGAGCTTTACTTCCCTGTGAAGGGAGCAAGGGCTGAATTCCTTTCTCATTCAGGCAGCTCAGCTCCCACTCTGGGTTTGCTCGGGGATGGGATCAGGTTTAGAAAACACCAGAAGGGATGGATAGAGTACCAGAAGGGACATACCTGTCCCCTGTGCCAGCACAGAGAGGTCCCCAGTGCCCCAGGCCTGGGCTGGCTGCTGTGACTGAGGAACGTGTGACTTTGGGGAGATCAGATGTGCTTGGAGTGGTCACGCTGTGCTGACCAG
>NW_008681223.1:1231-2660 GCF_000695815.1 Acanthisitta chloris | reverse complement strand
CCAGAATCCTCTCAATGAATAAACCCAGGGATTTCTAGCCTGAAGAAGAGATTTTGCCTGGAATCAGCATCTTTTACCCCCAGTTCCCCATTCTAACCAGTCACTCCACAACTGGGTTTTGTAGCATGTCTGTTGTGCTGGGAAAGCTGTGAATTCTTCCCTTCCTTCCCCTTCCCTTTGGGCTGTACTGAGGCTCTAACATGGATCAAGGAATTGGGGTGCTTGGCTGTTCCCACTTCCCAGGCTCCCCAAGCTGGATTTCTGGGCACAGTGATGTAAACCAGGTTTGGGATGCAGGATGAGAGCAGCCTATGGATTTCAGAGGGGTTTGTCCCCCAGAGCAGCAGTGGGGCAGGTCAGGGGGGTCTGTGGGTCCCTACACTGCTCTCAGCCCCAGGGACTGAGCCATGAGGCCCAGGAGGAGCTGGAGCTCCTCATGGCTGTGATTCCACACGGCTGTGAGTTCACACATCACAGTTGTTCCAGCTCGGAGAAGCCACTTGATATTTTTGGCACACGTGGGCTCTGCAGGGTCCCTGGGGCTCAGCTCCCTCTCTGAGCTCTCCTGGCACATCCCAGGCTGTGGCTGGGGGCGGTGGCAGCTGGTGGCTGTGTTTGCTAGGCAGGTGCTGGCACAGAGGGCGTCTGTTTTGGGAGTGGAGGGGGAAGTGTCTCCCTGTATCTGGGGCAGGCAGCCTTGCTGTTTCTTCCAGGGAGAGAAGGAAAAGTGCTTCAGTGAGGAAGTTGTTCTACGTGGCTGCAGAGGAGCTCACTGTGTTACTGGGAGGGGGTCTGAGTGGCATGAGGGGTCCATGCCCCCTGGTTTAGAGCTGCTGGAAGGGAATGGATAGCCAAGAGATGCCTGGGAAGTGCTGGGCAGCAGGAGGAAACCTTGTCCCAGGCTGGAGATGTCCCTGGCTGACCTGACTCTTGCAGCCTGGGCAAAAATCAACTCCGCCAGTCACTGGGCAGAGACCTCTGATCTATGCACTTGTGCCTGTGACCTTGTTTGATCCCAGCTGCTCCAGGATGGAAGGGCTGTCCTGTGAACTGGGCACAGGCAGTAATGGGAAATAGGGAGTAGTTTCCTACTAGATCCCCTCGTTTCCTGAACAGCTCCTGCAGCAAACAGGACAGAAACACACAGGGACACTGCTAGGCCATGTCCCCATGGCATGAGACTGTCCCTGCCAGGCTGAGCATGCCCTGGGCACCCAACCAAGCTGGTGAGGAACTAAACCATCAATATTTCCACTGCAGAGGAGGAGACTGAAGTCCAAAGATTAATTTAGTGCCGATCACCTTGGGAGGTCAGGACAAAGCTGCTGGTTGATCTTTAATTTTTACTTTCTTTTTTTTTTTTTTTTGCACCATCTCACCAGTTTTGTGCCTTTCCCACAAAACCTTCCTTCCTATTTATCCCAGCCTT
>NW_008681223.1:701-1209 GCF_000695815.1 Acanthisitta chloris | reverse complement strand
TTGCCCACCACCGCCTGGCTGGCTGACCCCTCCCTGCCCTCGCAGCATTTAATGTTCTAATTAAAAATCAGGAGGGGAAAGCTGGGCTTGGAGGGGGCAGGCTGGTGTATGCCCTTCCAAAGGGGCCGTGGTGGGGCCTGTCCAGGCAGTGTGAGCAGCTGTTGGAGCAGCAATGTCCCTGTATGGAGCTGCTCATGCCAGGCCTGGCTGTCTGGCTGCTGGAGCAGGGAGAAACCAGGGTGTGCCTGGGGAGGGCATGGGAAGGTGCTGGCAGTGTGAATGATGTCCTCGTGACTTGCCCCAGAGACAGGAGTGGCCGTGGAGAGGGTGGTGGGGGATTAACACCCACTGCTGGGTGCTGGCATGTGGGTGCTCGCCCTGAGTTTGGGCAGCAGCTGTGTAACCAGATGCAAAATCACCGAGACACAACCCAGCCTGTGTCCTTGGGGGCTGTGCTCCAGCCTTGGAAGTGAAATCCTCATCTAGCCTTGGCTAGGCTTGGCTGGGG
>NW_008681223.1:0-258 GCF_000695815.1 Acanthisitta chloris | reverse complement strand
GTGGTCTCCATGTGGGCAGGGCTTGGTACCACCAGCCAAGTTGTGTCCTTGCTGTGCTCCTGCTCTTCTCCAGCTCTGTCAGGCACAATCCCTCATCGGAGCGTGGCAAACTTCAGGGAGGTGGAACAGAGGCGAAGGCGGTGCGCAGCTGTCCCGATGCTCATAGATATTTGGGATGGGGGAATCTCCTTTTGCCCACTCATTCCGACGGATTCACCCACTCGTTCCGACGGATTCACCCCCTCCTCCCGACGGACT
>NW_008681222.1:0-4941 GCF_000695815.1 Acanthisitta chloris | reverse complement strand
GGGGGGATCCGCCGGGGCTCACCCCCTCGGGCGCGCAGCACAGGGCAGGGGTTTTATTGTTGCCGTAGCGGTGCCTTGTTGCTAGTGTCGGCAAACAGAGGTTAGGCCGATTAAGGACTTTTCCTGTTGTCCAGCTCAAACGAATCCGAAAAACCTGCCGTCTCTAGCCGAGTGGCGTGCCCCCAGCTCCGTGTGCTCCAGTGAATGCACAGCTATGAGCTGTCGCGATAGTTACCTGACCCGCACTAAGCCAGAGGAAAGTGAAAAATTGTCTTCCGGATCAAGCACTACTTTTTAGAAAGAGAAAAGAATTCCTCATCATCCATAAACTGAGGTCTGAAGTATGTCAGTATGTTTTGCTGTTCTGTGTCAGGAGAAAGTGTAACACAGAAAGACTCTTTAATAAAAACAGTGCACATGTGCCTCTATACAGCATTAGTCTAAGTCAAACCAGGTGCCTGTGAAATCACCATCTAGACGGCAGAAGCATTCCTGTCAGAGAGAGGAGCTTTTCTCTCCTTTCGTGAGCTACGTACCAAGGAGATCAAGCTGCATCAGCCCGAGGTCTCGAACTGAATCTCACTGTCCTCAACTGCAGCCCACCCTTCCTTGCAAAAACAGACAGGGCCTGGATGGTAAAGAGCTTTATGGATTGCTATTAATCTCATTAATTGAACATGGAAATAATGAGGAAGCAGCTACAGAAACGAGGCAGTGTTGTTCTCTTCCTGCACAAAATAAAAATTAGTAGATGTCAGCCATTTTGTACGCTAGCACAGTAGATTGCATCGTGCAACCTCCAGCAATAATAATCCTTTGCCATGGAAAATTAGCATCAGGCTGAAATAATTTTACTTATCATAGCTGGGGAAAAAAAACCACCACAAAACCACCACAAACAAAAAGAACTAGAGACTAGGTCTGTGAGTGGACCATCTGTAGGGTGATGAAGATCAAATAGCACGAATAGAGCAATGCACCTAATCAGGCAGCCACCAAGGAATGAATGTCACTCCTGCCCTGCTCTTGGAGCTTTTTTCCCAGCTGGTCCAGCACCCACTGACCTCTGGTGGAGACACCAGGCAGAATAAGAGGCCTTGATCCCCAGGTCTGATGGGAAGGAGGAACAGAAGGTGTCATCATTCCTGTCTTTTTTTTTTGTGTAGTACTGATGCTACAGCCTTCGTTTTCCTTCAGAGGGGCAACAGGATTTTACATGGAGAGCTACACCACTGGTTCATTAATCTGGATGTCCAGGATGTAACTTTGCGAGTTGTCTGTTGGTCATCTTTTTTCACAGCACTTCCAGAACTTCTTTGCCTGACACTGTCCAGAAGTTCATGCTAGGAGATATCCTCATCCACATTCCAGTGACATGAAAATTGATTCCCAGAAGGTGACTTGCCTATTCCAAGTCTAGCAAATTCTCAGTTGCATACCTCTTACATTAATTTATACAGTACAGAGAGGGAAGTGTTAATAACCAATAAAAAAAGAGCCAGACTATTTTCTTGCTTGCAAACTTGTTTTCTTTTAATCTAACTCTTGGCATCTAATTTAAAGATTAGAAAATAATCTGCGGCCAGTTCCACAATGAGGAAGCACGCTGAGCTTTTAAAATAATTACAATATGCCTCCCAAGAATACATTGTCTATTAAAGACAAAATCATGCCTTTCAATGTATGTTGTAGTCCAAAGCTCCAAGACTCCAAGCTAATTAAGTCCAAACAGCACTTAAGAAATTATGTCAGAGGAATTTTATACTGGGAGGCAATGTCAAAATGACTACAACTACTTTCTGCACAGTAACACACACACATGCTGGGAAATGGGATTGTGGTCACAAACCCCTTTATCTCCAATGATCCAGATGACAACTTGGGTCATAACTTGAATTTGCTTGTAGTGATGGTAGCATTTGGAGATGATTTCAAAGCATCTGTTCAGTTTTTAATTCACTGTAAAGCTAAATTTTTGTGATATCTAGGCCGAGCAAGGATGATTCTCCTAGCTTGTAAAGATAAGAGGTTAAACTTGGGAGGGCGTGGGAACTAGATGGCCTTTAAGGTCCCTTCTAACACAAACCATTCTATGATTCTACGACTCTAAACCCCCTACAGCACTTTGGTATCGCCCTGACACCTTGGGCACATTTGGCACCCAATGGCACTCGCTTGCCAAAGCCTGGGGTCCAAATTCAACCCACTGTTTACAGCTCCAAACCAGCTCCTGGTGGGCAGATGTTTGCCCTCTTCATAGTCCTTGGTGCAGGAACAGAGCACATCTGTGTGCTCCTTCTCAGGAGCAGCTACTCCGCTGGGGTCAGGCTTGTCAGCAGCTGCTTTTGAGGCAGCTATTTGTTCTCTGGGCCACAGGAAAGGTGCACAGACAAGAGCTGTTATGGGAGGGAGTACGCAACGAAGACTGTGACCTCAAGGTGAGTGAGAAAGGCACAGGTCAGGGCTGCGGTCACAGCCAGGGGTTCACGTATGAGGGGAGGGCAGGGAGATGTCACGGGGGAAGTAGGAAAGAGAAGAATGAGAAGTGAGATTTAAGAGCCTGCAAAGATTGTGAGGGAGAACAAGTCTGTGTGTGTGTGTTTGTGAAGGAGAAGGACCCTTCCTGAGATGCTTATGCTTTCCTCACCAGAGAGATATGCACAGGCTCTGTGAGAGAGGGAAGGCTGCAAAGGAGGGAGGGCTATTTATTGTTTTTCGAGGTTTTAAAAAATGTGTTCTGTTTTCAAAACCAGAAGTTTTCAGAGTAAAACCCTTGCCAACTCTCCCTTACTCCATGCTTCCCAAATCCTGTGCACCCTGATCTTGTGCCTAAAACACAGCACCCCTGTTTTTGGAGGATAAGACACAAGCACTTGGCAGGCACACTCAGAGAGACCCACAGTCTGTGGGAGCCCTTTTTTTGCTCTAAAAGCTCTTTGTGTCATGACTTGTAGTGCTACTGTGACCAAGATGACTTTGAGGAGCAAATGGGCTCATAAAGACTGGCAGGAATCAGGTGTTTCGCTTCAAACCTTCTTCAGTTGTATTTTGTGGACTGTTCTACAGAGTACAGAGGTTTTTTCTCTGATGTTGTTTTTTTTGCCAAGACAAAATAAAGAAATCCACCCTGCTTCTGTATTAATATTTGCTAATATTTAGAAGGTCAGAGGCTTCCAACATTATTTCAGATTCTGCTTTGACTTTCTTTCATTCTCCAGGGTCCTTAGTAGAAGGTCCACATGATTTGACAAGATGCTGAGGGACTGATCAATGGTTAGAAATGGCTGAAATTATATGTCAAGGTAAATGGCCTTTTTGCTGACCTGTGTTCTTAAAGCCTGTGACCATGCCAAAAATTTGTGACTGATATTCTGGCAACATCGTAACTCAGCAGTCATAGAAGTATGAACATATTGTAAAGTATTGTACACATACATGGTATCTTTCATACCAATGTGTTACCCAGATTGTCTGCATGTATTATCAGGGAAATAGGGCAGCCTCTTCATCAGGCAACAGCAGCCTCCCATTGTGAAGACTGGTGTGGTAGGAAGGAAGTATTTTAACCCATTGAAGAAATGTCTCAGTCACTGAACACACAGAGCAGACAAAAGGCTGCTTTATAAAGGCATCTGATGTAACAGAAACCTTCAAATCCAACTCTCGTGGATCAGAAAGGAAAAATGAGAGTCAGCACAGTTGCTTGCCATATAAAGGCTCGCAAGACATAATAAGTATCACTAGGAAATTGGCCTTCCATTTTAAAAGCAGCTACACGGTAGAAGGCTACTGACAGAAGACGCTTCTGGCTCAAATCCAGGAGCATGAGGATTACCAGTCTTTAAATACAAGCATTGTGGATACAGAGCTGTGCTCCTTTGCCCCACTGTTCAGTGTGGCAAGCCATTTGCCACTTGGAGAATGTGTTTCTCTGTTCTTACCTTTAACTTCTTCTGGTCTAGTTCTCTTTGTATTCTGCAGGTCAGTACTGACTGTGGGTCTTGGGGTTTTCCTAGTATCCCCTGAATCACAGCTGATATCCTTAACTGTGAGCAATTCAGCTGATCCTGAACCTCAGTAAGAAGGGCAGCTCCTCCCTCTTGGATCTCACCTCTGCAGGTGGTAAGTACCCAGGGGATGTTTATGTCTCAATGAAATTACAGCCCACATGGGCACCAGAGATCTACATTTAAACTTGGTTTGTGTGCCAATAGTGGTGTAGCCATGGCAGCATAGAACTCAGCGTGGGCTAGCTGCTTGAGTATGCACCCAGGATCCCAGATGGATTTTACAGCCTGCATCAGACACCATCCTTGAGTATGCATATGGGTGTGTGTCTCAAGTTTATAAGTAGAAAGCTAGACTAGAGTTAAGTTGGAAACATCTACATTTGCTGCTGTGTAGACATCCAGTGAAAAATGAACTGACCGCATACCGCAGACCAGCCATAACATACTTGGGGAATGTGGACTGAGGGTCAGCCTCAGTTTATGTCTGTTTTTAAAGGATGTAATTCCACTTGATTCAACAGTTCAGCTGTTTTGATAAACTCCTGCTTTCTCAAGGTTTGTACCACTGTACTAGGTGAAAACAGGGCCTTCTCATTTCTGTCAGGCAACACTGGGTCAAAACTCATTAGGTAAGTGCTTTTGTAGGCAAGGCCTTTGAAACTTCCTAATTAACATAGGTGTGACAGCAAGAGCGGGTGGCAGCTCTGCCGTTCCACTATGGAAGGCTGTCACAGGGAAGGGATGCTGTGATACAGGGTAAGTAAGCACCGTGAGGCACCTCGGTCCCCAGATGAGGCGCTCCAGAGAAAGGGGAGAAAAGAAAAAAGAGTTGAGGGACGGAAACGAGCTAAAGCGCAGTCCGTGCGCTTCCAGGAAAGCACGAGGTCCTCGAGGGTGGAGAGAGGGTCAGTGAAGGCTGGGGGTCGTCAGA
>NW_008681221.1:9816-15849 GCF_000695815.1 Acanthisitta chloris | reverse complement strand
ACACTGCAGCTCATGCTGAGCTTCTTACCCACTGTCACTCCCAAGTCTCTCCTCTCACTGCTGCTCTCAATTCCTTCCCCACCCAATCTGTAGTTGTGCCTGGGATTGCCACAGCCTGAATGTAGTACCTTGCTCCTCATATTTTTACACTCCATGAGGTTTGCATTGTTCCACCTCTCCAGCCTGTCCAGGTCCCTCTGGATGTCCCATCCCTTCCCTCCAGCTGTGACTGCCCCACACACTTGGTGTGCTCAGAGAACTTGCTGAGGGTGCACTCAATGCACTGTCCATGTCACTGACAGAGATGTTGAACAGTGTTGGCCCCAGCACTGACCCCTGAGGGACACCAGTGACCCCTGAGGGACACCACTCCTCACTGGCTCCACATGGACAATGAGCCACTGACCACAACTCTCTTACACTAGTGTAAGAAAGCACTAGGTACTCCCAAGGGAAGTCTGATCTTCCAGAGGGAGGTGCATTTTGGATGCTGCCAGAGAGGTAAGAATACTGGATAGGAACTCCTTGTGTTCACAGTATTCCCAGGCCTCTTCTTATTAGCACTTTAGAGCAATCATCAAAAGCAGATTGTGGATCTAATTATTCTAATGGACTTGGTAGTTCAGTGGCACAATAATATTTATCTCTATCCTGACCTAAATACCCATGCAACATCTGAGGGGAAAGAATAATCTGTGAGCTGTGTTAGACTGAATAAACCCCGAGGAAAGAACTGGTAACACGGACTGGAGAGAGAGGATTTAGAGGGAAGATCACTGTGTCTCAGAGTGAGATTCTGCAGAGACTGAGACTGGGTCAGTTAAAACGATGATGCTATGATTTTGATCATGATATACATGTGATAAACATTCTCCCTCTCTCACACATCAGTTGTCCTCAGCCACTGATCAGGTCGCTCCAGGTCTCTCTGCAGAGCTTTCCTACCCTCAGGCAGATCCGCACTCCCACCCAATTCAGTGTCCTCTGCAAATTCACTGAGGGTGCCTCAATCTCCATGCCCAGATCATCAGTGAAGATGTTAAACAGGACTGACCTATATATCCATAAAGCATTCAGAGGCTAAGAATAGAGGTTAAAGATCAGCATGATAAAGAGTGAAGAAATTTATTTATAGAGAGCTAAATATTTCCCACGACTTGACTGCTCTTGGATTAAACACAAGTGTGAATTTCTGAGTGCAAGCAAAGAGAAAGAGTAACTTTCACACTGGGCAAAGGATGGCTTAGAAGGTTCAGGGGTTGGAAGGGACCTCTGGAGGTCATCCAGTCCGACCCCCTGCCCAGGCAGGGTCACCTAGAGCAAGTGACACAGCTGACAAACACAGTAAGCAAACTATAGCTCACTTAGCACTGCCCATTTATTTGATTTTGGGGAAAAGAGTAATTTCTATCCACTCATCTTCCTAAAATAGAATCATGAAATGGTTTGGGTTGGAAGGACCTTGAAGATCATCTCATTCCACCCTCTGCCATGGGCAGGGACACCTTCCACCAGCCCAGTTTGCTCCAAGCCCTATTTAGCCTGACCTTGAACACTTTCAGGGATGGGGCAGCCACAACTTCTTTGGGCAACATGTTCCACTGCATTACCACCCTCAAAGTGAAGAATTTCTTCCTTATATCTGACCTTATTCACAGCTTACACTACTGTCTTTCCTTCACCAGTGTGAGATAGATTACCAGTTATGCTTCCCTAACCAGACCTATTTTATATATGAATAAAATGCTCTTTGAATGCTTTGCTCTAACATTCAGTTCTTGTTTGCTATTGGTTAAATGCATTGTTTGAAAAGCTACCACCAGCTATTCATTCTTTTTCTGAGCAGCGATGCCATGACAACCCCCACGTGACCAGCTACAAGAATACCACAAGTCTCCAGGGCTTTGCTTTAGAAGAGACTTAGACTGCTATTACTCATACTTTTTCTTTTTTTTTTTTTTGAACAAAAAACCCCCAAAAACCACACACAAAGAAAACCCCAACAGCAAAAAGCAGCAAACGCCAATCAAACAGGAAAAAACCACCTCAGTTTCAGAGGTGCTTTATTTTGTAGGAGATGCACTGAGCCTACCAACCAATTCTACCACATGGCAACAAATATCTTCAGCTAACATGGGACAAAGCAAAGTATGCAGGACACAAGGAAATGGGAGGTACAACTGTTTGATAAAGAGCAGAGGCCTCCATGAAAGAACACATTTACCCCAAAAGGTTACAGCATCTCCCTATTCATCAGCAGTAAGGTACAAGAGACAGGTTTTAAGAACATCGAGCAAATATAGGTGTAGCTTTTGTGTCCATTTAGGTTTATCATAAGGTTGCTCACTAAATTTAGAAGAGAAAAAGATGCAGTTAGTCATCTGCTCCAGATCAGTACTAATGCAGGACCGAGCCCTCTTCAAAATCCGTAAGTAGTGAATACCACCAGTGATGAGTCAACTGTATTGCTACCTTGGGAAGATTGTATCACAATATAATTAGCTTTAATATGAAGAAATAGTTATTCGTTATTTCCAGACTGGGTCTGTTTCATTAACTGTATAAAAATATCTTCCTGCCTTCCTTCCTTCCATTGTTCTCATAATTTGACTTGCAGGTGGAAAAACGTTACAGATGAGGTAGAGAATTGAATGTGACAGATTTTTCTAACCAAATCGACAATACTGAAAGAAAGAAAGAAATTTCTTTCTGTTTGAGTGAACATTGAGAGGTTCACTGTTGTATATAAGCACAGCTATTTAACCAGTAGCTCTTTGAAAGTGGGGAACACATATTAGTGCAGACAAAATACTCTCAGGATCCACTGTGCATACTGAACTATCCTTTTGTAAGTGTACCGAGTACTTCACATAGTTTTGTAGAACCATAGAACCACCAAGATTGGAGGTGACCTCTAAGATCATCAAGTCCAACCATTAACCTGTCACTGCTGGAACCCCTAAAACCTAAACCAGATCCTTCAGTATCAGATCCAGATGCTTCTTGAACACCTCCAGGGATGGTGACTCCACCACCTCCCTGGGCAATATCCCAGTGCCTCAACACCCTCACAGGGAAAACATTTCTCCTCACATCCAATCTGACTCTGCCCTGGCTCAGCTCAAGGCCATTCCCTCTAGTCCTCTCCCTGCAGCCATGGCAGGACACACATCCCCCACCTCTCTCCAGCCCTGGCAGGGAGTTGCAGAGAGCCAGGAGGTCACCCCTGAGCCTCTTCTCCAGGCTGAACAAACCCAACTCCCTCAGCCCTTCCTCATCCCACAGGTTTTCCAGCCCTTTGCTGCCCTCGTTGCCCTTGGCTGGACTCGCTCCAGTGCCTCAATGGCCTTTGGGCAGTGAGTGCCCAAAGCTGAGCACAGCACTGAGCTGGGACCTCCCCAGTGCCCAGTGCAGGGGGATGAGCACTGCCCTAGTCCTGCTGCCACACTCTGCTGGAGCCAGGCCGAGAGAACTTCCTCTGTGTTTGCCTATCCTTTTTCTACCCTCAGAAACTGAGGACCATATATGCAATCATTCTAAACTAGGTTCTGGGTGGGATGTTTTTGTTGATGGGTTTTGTTTTATTTTGAGATGAGGAAATCAAAAACCAACAGTTTCAAAATCAGATGTCTTCATGTGAAGCTACCTAAAGTCCAGCAGGTCCTTTCTGTCAGAAGATGGTGCTGGAAGACAGGAACAACTGGTCCTACCTCTAGTCCTAATTTCAGTCTAAACTTCCAGCTACAGCAGGGAATTTTTAGAGTGGCATTTCACTGCTTAGTCTGGTGAAGTATCCTTAATGAACTGGTCGACTAGACCTACTAATTCTACAGGATAGAGCAGACACTTATCAAATTTTTACTTTGTATGCAACTTTATGCTTGACAGATATAGGAATTTCCATGTTCAGTGCAGAAAGACTTGTATATAATTTCTTAACAGCAATAGGTAGCTGCTGAAGGACAGATGAGAAATAAATATAAGATTGTGGAAAAAACCCTATTTCCCACTTTATATCAAGACAAGAAGACACTCAGCTTTCACACACAGCAGAGTATTGTGTTTTACGCAGCAGAAGAGCAAGGTGGTCAATACCTGACTACTTTGTTAATCATAGAATCATAGAATTTCTGGAATGGACCTTAGAGATCATCTAGCCCCAATCCCCTGCCCTGGGCAGGGACACCTCCCACCAGAGCAGGTTGCTCAAGGCTCCATCCAGCCTGGCCTTGAACACTGCCAGGGTTGGGGCAGCCACAGACTCTGCACAAGAAAAACTTCTGTCTAATATTTACCCTAAATTTCCCCTCCTTCAATGTGTGCCCATTTCCCCTTGTCCTGTCCCTGCAGCTCCTAACACAGAGTCCCTCTGCAGCTTCCCTGGAGCCCCTTCAGCTCCTGGAAGGTGCTCTGAGGTCTCCACACAACCTTCTCTTCTCCAGGCTGAACACCCCCAACTCCCTCAGCCTGTCCTCACAGGGGAGATGCTCCAGTCCTCTTTGCAACCTCATGGCCTCCTCTGGGCTTGCTTCAACACTTCCATGTCCTTCTTATATTGACAGTTTTTTAATGTAGTGATCTTGGAGTGTGTTGAGCTTCTCACCTGAGATCTCAGCCACCTATTGCTCTCATAGGCTTCTGGGCTTTTTTTTTAATATCTCTTTTGTTTCACTCTGATTATTAAGCAAACCTGTTCATATAGATAGGACTGTAAGCTCTGCATGTGGTACTGATGCTATGAATTTGGTTCTTGAGTTCTCCTTTGCACTGTGTTGTGTTAGTGAGTCACTGCCCTTTCCTCTTCTACTGTCTTTGCCAGCAGAATAGCTCAGAATGGCTCAGGAGCTACCAGCTATAGCAAGTGCTTACGCTTACTGCCCAGTCACAGAAGAAGTTAAAAAAGATGCTTCTTCTGCCATTGCACACCCCAAGGAGATGGTATTTTTGGAGGTATTGCTGCTCACTGTGACCAGATATGCCTTTTCTACTTTTTGCATGTGCTGTGAACTTTGTATAATAAGTAAGAACAGCCAAGAGGGTGAGTGTACATTTTCTGAGGCTTTAAAGCTTTTCTGCATATGTGAAGAAGAAAGTAAGTCCTGTTTTTCTGCTGATGTCTTTCCTGGTTATTTGAATGTCATGGCAATTTCTCACCTGATTCTCTGAAGTGTTTTCCTCTGACTGGCTTCGAGCACATGCACAGACTGAACCATAGGATTGCAGTCACTCGTGGGTGTGTTTGAGGATCAGGTTCAGGCTCCATTCATTGCCTGTCCCTGGATGTGCATTTGGAGGTGCTGAGAGAAGCCAATTTTTTTTGTCAGTTCACTATGTGACATGATAGGCTCCAATGCTGTGACTTTGACCCTGCAATCACACCTCCTTATCATATAACACAAGCAAACAACTCAACTGAGTGTCTGCAGAGTCCATCTGTAGTCAGGGGGATAAAAAAAGCAACTGGAAACCCTGCAGGGATGAGTGAGATCTGCTCTGTCTGTGCATGCAACATACCTAGCTGCTTCCATCTCAGTGCTGCCTGCAGTCATGCAGAGATTGTCTTCATGCATCTGTGTGCAGCAGAGCAAACCCTTCCCAGCATGGCACAAGTGTTTGTGTGCTGAGACGTGCACAGGGAGGGGATGTGAGGGCTATGTCTCCCACTGCAATACAAAGCAGATTTACCAGATGCTTCCTTTAGACTTGACCCTTTCTGGAAGCTTTGAGCAAGAATTCATTTCTGGCTGGGGGAAAAAGAAAAGTTGTTTCCCACTTATTGTCTGAGAAATTGAGAGAAGGGAAAGGGGGGGGGTGGGAAGAGAGGAAGAGGAAGGGAAAAACATTGTCTTAATTGCACAGAGTCTTACTTATCTGCACCTATGTTTATATCTACATGTACAATTCTAAATCTTTCGTACCATGTTTAGTGAAATCCCCTAAAATCCAAGGAGTCTTGCGATGACAGCTAATTTTCCTCAGTGGTTTTAACATGGGATGAGGGCGGAGAAGGAGAGGGAGAGGGAGAGGGAGAGG
>NW_008681221.1:4460-9746 GCF_000695815.1 Acanthisitta chloris | reverse complement strand
GAGAGGAGAGTCGAGTCTCTGGACCTGCTCCAGCACTTCCATATCCCTCCTGAACTGAGGGGCCCAGAACTGTATAATCACCTCCTTTGATCTGCAGTCATTTTATGGCTTCTCTGTCAACACACACAAATCTCCCCATAGCAACTTAAAGATCCCCAGTGGGTGCAAGAGGAATAATCTCCTGGGTACAAGGAGCTATTTGGCACTTCTTGTTCCATGAGTGACCAGACCTTCCATCTGTGGAGCTCAGTGAGATATCACAGCTATTTCCAGCAGGTGGCAGATGATAATCATGCTAGTAAGCAAATCTGGGTACAAATGATGTGTTTTCCAGACTGTTTATTCAGATATTGACTTAAAACTACACGTTTTATAGTGGCTATAAATGTGCTTCCAACAGCAATAAAATCAGATTGCATAATTGGAGCCAATTAGTAGCTACCCATGATAATATGTAATTAAATACTTGGGAATCAAGTGTGGTGTGATTTTTTTTTTTACATTCAGCTTTGATTTTAATTTTTTTTTATCTCCCAGATCAGAGAAATTGCTTCTCTTCCAAAAACCTCCAAATAACCATCTGGCTAATTGTGTTTCATGGTAGAAGATTATCTTTGCTCATGTACTGTGGTGGGAGCTCCTCCATGCAGTCATGCCTGGATAATTAACTGAAGCTTTAAAGAATTATGTGTTTAAAATGTAGTGCCAAATTGTGCCACATTGCTTTTCCTAGGTAGCTTTGCCCTGGCTTGCTCAGCCTGAGTGGCACTACTGACTGATGGAGGGGTTTTTGTCAGATTAGCTGTCCCTAATGAGGACCAGATTTCTCCCCTTTTGCTCTCATCAGTAGTTACTCACACATATGAGCAATCCCAGTGGGCTCAATGGGAGCTATTCACCACCCAGGGAGAGAGTGGCATTTGCAAGTTGACCTTCCAGCACTGGCTTCAATGGGGTATTTGAGCAGAGGGAAGACCACAGGATCTGACCCATAGAAAACCCATGACTACATCGAAAAGTCTATTCAAGGTTCATAGCAGCATGTGGGATAGCTGTGTCACTCCTGGTGCTGGTTGTGGGTGAATTGTGCAAAGCTTCACAAAGGCAATGTACACTTTATAACATCTGTCATATACATCTTGCTTATAGCACATAACTGGGACATATCTCCCAGTCAGGGGAGTGTTTGTTTTCTGTGTGTTTTGGGGTAGATGTTAATAGAATTTTAGGGGTTGAAATGGACCTTACAGATCGAATAGTCCCAACCCCCTGCCTTGGGCAAGGGCACCTCCTCACTAGATCAGGTTGCTCAAGGCTTCATCCAGTCTGGCTGTGAACACTGCCAGGGTTGGGGCAGCCACAGCCTCCCTGGGCATCCTGTGCCCGTGTCTCACCACCAGAACAGGGAAAAACATTTTTGTCTTCAGTTTGAACCCATTACCCCTTGCCCTGTCACTGTAGTTCCTAACACAGAGTCCCTCTCTGGCTCCTTGTAGGCCCTTCAGATATTGAAAAGTTGCTCTGAGGTCTCCATGCAGTCTTCACTTCTCCAGGCTGAACAGCCCCAACTCTCTCAGTCTGTCCTTTCAGGAGAGATGCTCGAGTCCTCCTAGCAACTTGGTGGCCTCCTCTGGACTTGCTCCAACAGTTCCATATCCTTCTTGTGTTGAGAACACCAGAACTGTGTGCAGTATTCCAGGTGGGTCTCAGGAGAGCAGAGTAGAGGAGAAGGATCACCTCTTTTGACCTGCTGACAACTCTCCTTTTGGTGCAGCCCAGGATTCTATTGGCTTTCTGGGCTGAGCTCACACTGCAGCTCATGGGGAGCTTCTTATCCACAGTCACTCCCAAGTCTCTCTCCTCTCACTGCTGGTTTCAATTCCTTCCCCATCCAACCTGTAGCTGTGCCTGGGATTGCCACAGCCTGAATGTAGCACCTTGCACTTCATTTGGTTGAACTCCATGAGGTTTGCATTGTTCCAGGTCCCTCTGGATGTCCCATCCCTTCCCTCCAGCTGTGACTGCCCCACACACTTGGTGTGGTCAGAGAACTTGCTGAGGGTGCACTCAATGCACTGTCCATGTCACTGACAGAGATGTTGAACAGTGTTGGCCCCAGCCCTGACCCCTGAGAGACACCACTCCTCACTGGCTCCACGTGGACACCGAGCTGCAGTGTTGGTAGTGTAATCCCATTGGGTTCCCCCTGGGAGACTATACAATCCCCTGGGGTGGGTAAGAGGGAGAAGGTGAGGTAAATGCCCTTCTTGCAGTTCCCTCAGGAGAGATACTTTTGGTGCTGCTAAGCTGAGGGGATTTGAATCTTTGCCTTGGAGTTGGAGAGTGAGGATGGAGTCCTATCTAGTCAAATGAATTCTCATGAAGAACAGAGAAGACTGCAGCTGAGCTGATGACATAAAAGCCAAGAAGCTCTGAAAGTGATGGTTATGGGTGCCAGTATGCAGTGGCTTGTGAAATATGACTGTTTATATAGCTGTTTGCATAACCACATGTTTACTGTAAACAGCAGCACTCAGTGTCTGAAAGAAAGTAGAAAGTCCCATTGCTGCTCAGTCTTTCTCAAGATTATTTGCTGCTTTCACTTAGCAGTTCCATGTGGGGGAGATAGGAATAGATGTCTACTTATTAAACTGCTGTAAAATTCACCATATTTCATTCTTGTACACAATCATTGTGAGGGTTTTGTGTTTTCATTTTGTTTTTTGTTTCTGTTTTGTTTGGGGGTTTTTTTCTGTGAGATCTTTATGCAGTTTTATTACATTCTAGTCTTTTATGGAAGGATAAAGGTATTTTTTCCTTAATAGGAAAGCAAAGTTTATAGGCTCAAGTAAAGCAGATATAACCCAGAACACAATGCTTCTATGAGTTTAGCCAGAAGGTAAACTTCATCAGAATCTTGAACATTCTGTGCTTGCTGCTGAAATGACTTGGATTTTAGCATGGTTATATATTTCAGGAGGAGGTTGGACTGACAGGATTTAAGAAGTGATTAAAAGAGCATGATGAACATGAACAAGTGATGAACAAGAATTAAAAGAGCAAAGTTTCTTTTTTAAAAAAGAAAAAAAAATGTAGAAAACATCTAACATGAAAATTAGGTGTATTGTCTTGGACATTGTAACAACCAGTTCTCAGTGGCCCCTTTTTCCTGTAATTAAAGCCATTTTTCTTTCCCCTCTTCTGGCCTCTTCCTGGCCCAGTGTTCCAGCAACAAGCAGCAAAACCGTGGCACTTTTTGAAAAGGCAAGTAGCAAGCAAAGCAGGTAGACATGCTTTTCTTCCTGTGGTCAGGGGCCACAGTAGAGCTCTTTTCTTTCTGTGAGTACCACCTGCAGTGCAACACCTGGTTTTCCTGATTCTGATGCAAAGAACTATTTTTGTCCAGTGTGTGAGTACACAACACATTCATCTGTGGTGGTGCACACAGAGCTCAGGAACAGCCACCTCAGTAGTGTCTGCTCCTTCCCATGTGTCTCCTCCAGCTGAACTCTGCCACTTCTGTGCTATTGTGCAATCTGTGCTTTCTTGCCACTGTTGCTGACATTTGGCTAATTAAAGCCTTCTTCTTGTCATCATTCCCTTTATTTCCCCCTTTCATTTCATGTAATGGCCAGAGCATTTCTCTGCCAGGCTGATCATAAAAGCGATTTCATTCCTGTTCCTTCATTCCTCTGTAGCTACATCAGATGCAAACTCTTAGCCTTTGGAGACACAGGTAATCACAGACTCACTCTTAATTTCCTACTTGCATAGTATATTTCTGCTGTACCTCACTGTGCATGGAGACTGGGGGAAGGGCTGCAGCCTTCTCCTGACCAGCTGGTTGGTTCTAGGACTTCAGGAGCAAAAGAAAACCTGACTACTTTGATTATCTTACTATGAAAGGCATCACTGCAAGGGCTGAATTTAGCTCTCAGTCAGGGAATAGGATACAGAGGCACTAACAAAGACGTCTTTGCTTCTCCACTCACTTTGTCAGGGATAAATATTTATTGGGTCACCCTGGTTGGTGTAGAGCAGCCACACCATGCAGCATAGGAGAGATAGTAGCTGCCTTTAGGCCTGGTACAGAGATTGTTAGTCAAAACTGTCTATGTCTTCCCAAAATTCAATTACATTATCTTGCTCAGTCATCAGATCATAGTCTTACTTTTTATTACAGTGATATTTCCTCAGATTTGCCTTAAATATGTTGTTCCTTCACATAAATATAGGTAGCAGCTTTGTGCTACCCTGGGGATAGAAGGCTCATATTTTGTTAGTTTCTTGCATAATGCAAAAGGAGATTAGAAAGCTTCTTATATTCTGTTTCCTCCCAAGAGAAAGCTATCATGCAGATCAAGAGAGGAAATGATTTCCTTGCTTGGCACAAATGAGTCACAGAAAATGACCTTCTTTGTAGTCTAATTTAGACCCAAGAATCCTCTGAAGAGCTGATAATACAAACCCATATGGCTTGGATTGAAGCAAGTTGGGAAAGACATTGTCACTAACAGACTCATCCACATCTTAAAAAGCAGCATTTCACTTTGCCTCGACTGTTTTGATCAGTCTGCTAGCAGCTGCAGACCTCATGTTGCCTGCACATGTTATCTGTAACGTGCACATACACATGTGACCTGCTGCTGCTGAGGTTTCATTCCAACAATGGAGATATTGAAAAAGCAGTGCACATTCTTTGTCTCTGTCTTATACTGTGTTTAACATCTTTAAAAATGCATATCCCTGTGAATTTTGAAACAGTGCTTGCATTCATATGGATGGGCTGTATGACATGTAGGTTTGGAGACAGATGTTTATTACAGGGGAAGCAACAAGCTCTTAGCCTTGTGTCAAGAGAACAAGATCTGACAGAAAATAAACTAGCACACTGATACATGAGAGCACTGTCAAAGAGCTTCAGAGAAAAGGTCTGGTGGGAAACCAGAAGAGTAGCTGCACAGCACAGTGAGCCACAAGCAAAGTGGGTTGAGAAGTGGCTGAGTGACAGATCCCAGGGAGTTGTGCTCAGGGGCACAGAGTCAAGTTGGAGACTGTCACTAGTGGTGTCCTCCAGGGTTCCATACTGGGCCCAGTTTTGTTCTACTTATTCATCAGTGTCTTGGCTGAGGGGACAAAGCTGACTTCTCAGCAAGTTTGCTGATGGTACTGGAAGGAGTGGTGATAGCTCAGAGGAATGTGCTGCCCTTCAGAGGGACCTTGACAGGTTGGAGGGATGGGCAGAGCAGAACCAACTGAGATTCAACAAGGGCAAGTGCAGGTACA